>NC_091953.1:102219428-102431928 GCF_031021105.1 Erythrolamprus reginae | reverse complement strand
CTAGGAATCTCCTGGGAGGAAACAGGGCCTCCACTCTCCCTGTGGTTTCCCCAATCGCACACATTATTTGCTTTTATATTGATTCCTATGGGAAAAATTGCTTCTTCTTACAAATTCTTCTACTTAAGAACCTGGTCACGGAATGAATTAAGTTCGTAACTAGAGGTACCACTGAATACACACACACACACACATTACAATGTCCCTGTACATATATTTCATGAAAATTAAATATTAATATTATAAGCAGCATGAAGATAATGCTAGAGGAGCTATGCCAACCTTACCCCATTTCAAGTCTATCAAAACTATTTGTAAAATCACAAGTCTACTGTCGGAATAATCAATTAATTCAATGTAAAACAATATTTCAACAAGGCATGTAACAATTATGGATTTGAAATGTAATTACAACATCACAGACTGCCTGACAGCTATATTTTTCACAGAGGAAGAGTTTTGCCAAATAAACTAGTAGCACATTAAAGACAGGCAAATCTACCGGATGCATGTAGAACGTGCCACCAAAATGGGTCCAACTTTAATATGCTACAAAACTTGAAGAATTGTAGTGATTTACTTAGCAGCTGTGGCAAAAAAAAATAGGTGCAACTCACTTAAGAACTGCACTGTTTGCCAATGGATCCCTGTAAAACTGTTTGATTGTATCTCAGTTGGGATCCAATTAATGATATCTAGTTTAGGTGCACAGTCAATTCCCATTACATTTGCTTTAGCTATGTGCAATAAAGATGTGGTGAACACTGAATTAGCGAATACTGAAATATTAGCTGGGAATTCAAAGTTTTTATCACCCTGCGTGTCCGTGAATGATTGCAAAAAACCTGCAAGTATGGATTTTTTTAATACAAAGAAATATTGGTGAGTAGTTGAATTTGCAAGTACAGAATCTGCAAATAATGAGGACCAGTTGCATTAGATTCAGTAAATTCCGATGAACAAACTCTGCAGTTTAAATAGGCTTTCAACAATGCCCCAGTTTGATTTACTCTCTTGAGAATGCAACTATATATCCACTTAATGGAAAGAAAGCTCCACTTATAACAATATACTTACTAAAAAAGTAAGTCGCATTGTGTATAGCAGATTTATATCTGAGTGGATATGGATAAAATCATATCGTTTAACTTCTTTCTATATCTGCTTATCAGAAAAATCAATCCATGAGAATGAGTACAATGTTTAAGACTGGGCTGAAAACATAATTATTTTTTCTTTGTGCATACAAAAGTGAGCTAAAAGGGGAAACATTCCAAATAACCACGACCACAAAGAAGTCTGCAGGTTCATTGTGTTTGCCTCCATCACTTATATTCTGAGGACATACTATGCATTACTTTGAGAAAACTGTCATATATCATGCACAAGTATTCAAAGTAATAGGTCACAATGTCACCATGTGAACTACGTACTGTAATTTGTGTCAGGCTTGTTGCAACACAACTGATGCATGATATATAATCTATGGTATTTATGCAATTATATTAGCCAATTATGATTTTGTAAATAGATCATAATTAAATAGAACTCTGAGGTTTTCTCTAGAGAATCTCCCCGTCTTCCAAAGAAGCAAAGAAAGAGATTCCAACTTAGTTTATTCTACAATATGCCGGGGAGTTTTAAATGAATATAATTTTAAATAATCCCCATAAACAGTGCTAAGAAATGAGATCTTGGAAATTTTGCATTAAGATCTTGTTATTCATGGAAGATTTTAAATGGAACCATATTCTAATGCAGTAGTCCAGTCACATGACCATAAGCATTTTATGTATGGATTTCTATCTTGCCTTTATTATTTTTGTAACTAGGACAAGGCATTATCTAACATTGCTTCCTCGTCAAGAAGGATATAAAAGAACTGGAAAAGGTGCAAAAAAGGGCAACAAGAATGATCAAGGAAATGGAACACCTCCCTTATAAAGCTAGGTTGTAACCCCTTGGTCTCTTCAGCCTTGAAAGATGGCGTTTAAGAGGTGACTTGATCGAAGTGTATAAAATCATGCATGGCATAGAAAAGGCGGATAGAGAAAAATTCTTTTCTATATCACACAATACTAGAACAAGGGAGCATTCCCTAAAGATCATAGGTAAGAAAGGGAGGACTATGTTGGTTGAGCCAGGCAGGATTCCCTTGGGTACCATTTGTTGGGGGTCAAGGGAAAGGGAGGGTTTTGCCTTCTCTTTCTGCTCAAGATCCCCACGGACAATTGGTGGGTCACTGTGTGACATAGAATGCTGGACTCAATGGGCTTTGGCTCGAATCAGCATGGCTCTTCTTATGTTCTCCTCCTATTTTCCCTGTAACAATAACCTTGTGAGACAGATTGAGGTGACTTTAATGGCTAAAATAAGTCTTAAACTCAGGGTGTCCTTTTTTCTCGCCTGTTTTTGCCTTAGCCACTACACCAAACTGACTCTACTTTGCTTCAAATGATGCTCAAAATAACGATGAGAACAGTTACCATGCTTTTGCTGCAGTAGGTAACTTATACCAGTGATATGGCATGTTGTAAAAGCAATCATTTGCTCCATTTTTAAACTCTTGGAAGGACAAGTCTTCCATTTCAGCATGCTGGGTAAACTCACTGTTTACTAGGTCGCAATATAAACAGACTAGGCTAGGTTGATTTATTTTTAGCAGATATCCGATAAGAAGTTTCAGTAGTTGTTTAAGGAATGTTGAGCGAGTGGATTTATTAAACAAACTTTTTTCAAGGACACAGGATGTGTACACAACACTGAAGTATACACAATCTCTCTGTCTCGGTGTCTCTCTCTATACACACACACACGTATAGCAATATTTATCAAACTTAAAATAACAATATTTAGGAGTTAGATCTAGGGCCAGTGGTTCTTAACCTTTCTAATGCTGCGACCCCTTAATACAGTTCCTCATGTTGTGGTGATCCCCAACCATAAGCCTGGTGCCAATTCTCCCGATAGAGCTTTAAGCTGATTGGCAGGAAGATCAGAGGGATGCCCCCACTGTAAACACCTGATTGGTCAGATTGTAAAAATATGTTCCAAGGCACCAGAATAGAAGCTTTAATTCATAATACCATGGAAAATTTGTTTTTTCCCATGGTCTTAGGCAACCCCTGTGAAACAGTCGTTTGAACACACACACCCCATCAACAAAGGGTCCCACTGATCTAGGCTAACTGGAACATTTTCAGAATATATTTGTGCCTTTGTTTACTTCTCTATTACTTATTGTATCTTTGCTGCACTGTATTGTATCTATGGCTGGCTCAGGAATTGTGGGAGTTGAAATCCACAAGTCATAAAGGGACCATGTTTCCCCACCTCTGGTTTAAACCACTGCGTCCTGTTCTATGTGACCTGCAAACAGAAGCTCTGATGTTTACAGAAGGCACTAAAACCTTCACATAGGATATGGACTTTGCACTGTTTTTACATTAATTATATTAGTTTTTAATTTGTTTGGGGTCATAAACTCAAAACGCATGCTCTTACTGGTAAAATCCCAGCACATTGAGTATGCAGTATTTTGTAGACTTCCTTTTCCAACATGAACCTGTTCAGAAATTACAATTTTCAGCTTTTGATTAATATGGAAATGTAGGACAAGGCCAATTCTGTAGCAGCATAAAAGGAAGAGAGATTTGATTAGAAATGAAATGTTGTTTCGTTTCTAGTAGGCAGAATCTGTCCCAAACAATATATGAGAAAAAAATTGAAATATATATTTTAAAAAAATGGTAATCCTACCAAAGTCTATATAAATAGTCATATACGAATATCTAATAACCCAGGTACAAATAACTTAGTTTAAGTTCTCATCTAACAGAATGCATAAAAACTTATTTCAGCATCTAAATCTTCTGCCTGGCTCTATGGTAAGAGTCTCCCGAAAATTCAAGGGTACAAATTTCAGACACACACGCTTGAAAGTTCAAAAACAATGTTCTTTATCACAAAAAATTCAAAAGAAACAAAGCACCCTTTTTGTATTGCAAAGAGCACTCGTCCCAAAACAACCTGGTAGTCTGTACAATCCCCTTAATCAGTCTTTAAGTACTTAGCTAACAGCTGTGAAGAACCGTCACAGCCCTTCTTCTTCCACGAAGTGAAACACACACACACACACACACTGCTCTGCTTTGGTTTCAAAGTCGTGAAAAATCAAGAAGTCTTTAAATCAACAGCCATCTTATCTTTACAACTTTTTTATTCCTGAAATAAGCGCTTGCACTCAAAAGACCGATTGGGTTTATTATCAGGGGATGTCTTATTTGGGTGGGAAACAGGGTACATCTAAAAAAGATACAAACCAGGGGTGAAATTTAGCAGGTTCTGGAGAACCGGTAGCGGAAATTTTGAGTAGTTCAGAGAACTGGCAAATACCACCACTGGCTGGTACCAGGAGTGGGGAGGAAAAGGAGATTTTGCAGTAACCTTACCTTGGAGTGGAGAGGGAATGGGAATTTTGCTGTATCCTTCCCCTGCCATGCCCACAGAACTGGTAGGGAAAAATTCTGAATTTCATTCCTGATACAAACAATATTCCTTTGACCTGTGGTTCCTCCCTTTTGCCACTTCCTTCCCCATGCGACCCCTTACAGTGCTCCCTATCAGTTGATCGTAAAAGAAAGATTTCCATTTATCTAAAAATGAAATCTAATTTATCTATCTATCTATCTATCTATCTATCTATCTATCTATCTATCTATCTATCTACCTACCTACCTACCTATCTTCTATCTATCTATCTATCTCTCTCTCTCTCTCTCTCTCTCTCTCCCTCCCTCCCTCCCTATCTATTCATTTGTCCAATACACAATACCTATGGAAGAGAATAGACATGAAGTAATATATATAAAGATAATATGTAAAGATAGAGGAGAAGATATATGAAAGGAAGAAAATATATATAATATATGAGATAAAGGAAAGATAATTTCCACAAACTAAAAACAGGACAAAACTCTTTTTGCTTAGTTTAATCTCTCAGGCCACTCTATATGCATTTTTTTCCTAACTTCACATTCAAAAACATCTTTTGGTCAATCTATCAATCACCCTTGGCTTTTTCTTAAAAGTGCACAGGCCATAAAATGTGCTACACTGGACAGATAAGTAAGTTTCACTCAAGATGTTGTTGCCACATACTTGTTCTTCCATCTAAAAGGAGGATGTGTCACCTCCTGCACACTTTTCCCACCACGAGAGACCAAACACAACATAATAGGAGGATCTGTTGCTCACAGGGCAGCCAGTTAAATCAGAAAGTGCATTTTCTTCTACTGAACCCGACTCCTTGTTGCTGTCCTCTTGTACTCTGGGGCTAGTGAGTAACTCTGAAGGCATGTTTAAAGAATGATTAAGCAACATGCTAAGGGTAAAGATTAGGACAAGCAGGGAGAGGATGGAAGGAAGGGCTGTGATGCTCCACTTACTCAAGCCTTTGAGCACTAGAAATACAAAAAAATATAATCGGGCTTTGCAACCACATTTTTTTAAAAAAGTGAATGTCAGTATTACAAGGAAAACAGCAGGCACACCGTTAGTGTTTTTAAAATAGAAGTGGAAAAGGCCACAACAAAAACGTGTGTTTTTGTAAGACTCTCATTTTCTCTCTTAGAATATCTGTCGACACATACAATAAACACAGATACACACCCCTTTCAAAATAGTGGTTTCCTGCTCTCAGATAAGGCCTAAAGACACAACTGTAATTCATATCCTAATAACAGGCTACATTGAAATTGTCCTAACTTTTAACTCCAAAGCTAGTGGCAACTTGCACTGAGTGTCAAATGCAATCATTCAAATTTGCATCAGAAAGGCATTTTTAAAGTGGAGTGAGGGGAGAGAAATACAGTGGAATCCGTACATCCATCCATCCATCCATCCATCCATCCATCCATCCATCCATCCATCCATCCATCCTTTTTAAGAGATAAACCCAACATCATAGTTAGGCCTTTGTAAAAGTTTTCTTCAAGAAACAATCTCACCCAAACTGCGGTTTTCCTGACGAATGAGCCAAAACTGAATTTACTGTATACATCCACAAAAAACACTAGTGTGGCCTGTATTCAGCATAGAATAATTTGTCAATGTGCAGGCATAAAGCTCAAAATAATGCACTTTTGCACCAACTGCTAGCATGCCAATTTGCATGAACCTCTTGTAATGCAGTCATAACAGAAGTTTCCTGAGTGGCACATGGTTAATTGCACATGTTTATTTATGAATGGATCACTTTGTAATTAAGATGCAAGAAGGCAGATTGATCGGTTTAAGGGAAAATCGTGGCTAAAAGGAATCACAAGCTTTGTGAATAAACTTTATGTTTTCCCTACTAATTGAAAGGAAAAGATGACCAATGCAACGGCAGAATACTTCCTGATGCACTACAAGTATTTTGTGAAATACTTGTTGACCTGATTAGATCTGAGAGTTCACATCAATGTCCCCCCAAAAACTACAACATCATTCATATTCTAATTTTTGAAATACACCCAACTTTGTAATATATTCAATTTCTATAGTCATTCATTTCTAAAAGCAAACTCAAAGAAGAGCGCAATAAAAAACCAATTCATAATGAAAAATGGATTTAAAAATGGATTTAATATTAATTACAAAATACAAGCAAGCTTATCTAAATTCCCATATGTGTAAGCTATATATCTCCCACTATTTCTTTAAAGAGCTTGGGTTGGCAAAATGAACATTCTTCTTCTTCTCTATAAAATAAAGAAAAAAACTGAGTTATAACAAATCTTACATCATGCTGAGTGACAATTTGAATCTGGGCCTTTCTTATATGTCTAAAGCAACGCACTAAACCAGCAATGCCATTTCCCACAATTCTTTGCAACTGACCAATCTAGTTGAATCTCAAGAAGAACTGAATCTCAAATGTTTCAAGGCTCCTGGGTGGCCTATCATTAGTCTTCACCTCTCAGTGTGGGGCCTATGCTCCATGGAAGGGAGGACAATCTGATCTTTAAAAGGGGCAATTGGAACCTTGTTTAAACCAAGTTGTCATGTCTGTAACCACCAGAGTCATTTTACAAGTGAATGGCCTTTTAGGCTTCCTTTGCATGAGTAGGAGTTCTCTTTTTGAATAATAAGAATTATATGTCGGGGGGGGGGGCAGGGGAGGCATCAGGATTTTAGAGATGCTTAGGTGCGGCACAGGGAAAAAATGGTTGGGAATCACTGGTCTACACACTTACTTACTTACTTACTTACTTACTTACTTACTTACTTACTTACTTACTTACTGTTGAAGTCTGGCATCACAACACCTACTTACTGAATTTGTATGCCGCCCCTCTCCGTAGACTTAGGGCGGCTAACAACAATGATAAAAACAACATGTAACAATCCAATACTAAAATAACTAAAAAAAAACCCTTATTATAAAAACCAAACATACATACAGACATACAATGTGTAAATTGTAAAGGCCTAGGGGGAAAGGATATCTCAGTTTCCCCATGCCTGACGGCAGAGGTGGGTTTTAAGAAGTTTACGAAAGGCGAGGAGGGTGGGGGCAATTCTAATCTCTGGGGGGAGTTGGTTCCAAAGGGCCGGGGCCGCCACAGAGAAGGCTCTTCCCCTGGGTCCCGCCAAACGACATTGTTTAGTTGACGGGACCCGGAGAAGGGATTCATGCAGCAGAAGAGGGTCCCTGAGATAATCTGGTCCAGTGCCATGAAGGGCTTTATAGGTCATAACCAACACTTTGAATTGTGACCTTCGGAAACTGATCGGCAACCAATGCAGACTGCGGAGTGTTGGTGTAACATGGGCATATTTGGGGAAGCCCATGATTGCTCTCGCAGCTGCATTCTGCACGATCTGAAGTTCCCGAACACTTTTCAAAGGTAGCCCCATTATAATTAAATTCTGGGACATCTCTCTTCATTATATCTATACAAGAACCTTGTGAAGGAGAGCAAGCTGAGAGAGAGAGAGAGTGAAGTCAATGGTCTGTCAATACATAATTGGTTGCCAAGCAACTAAATCGGGATCACATAACTGCAGGGATGCTATGAAGGCCGCAACTTCAAGGATCACCGTAAATCTCCTTTTACAGCAAGGTCATAATGGTTGCTGAACGAATGGTTAGTAAATGAGGAATATTTGTATATCAAGCTGCATTGGGATTCCCCCAAATCTTGTGACATATCTCACAAGTAATAGATGGTGCTTGTTTGGCTACAAAAAAACCCCTCATTTCTAGGGACGGGTAGAAAAACATGGTGGTTGTGGCTACCAGCAAATCAGCTATTCTCTGAGCTTCTTTCTGAACTGAGCAGGTTTTTTTTTTAATGGATGTCTTTTATTTTTACAGGCTGTTTTGTTTTATTACAAAGCACAAATAATTTCGCAGTTTTATTATTGTCATTAAAGAATTGAGCAAACTATAGTTCTATGGACATCCTTTGCTTTCAATTCACGCCTTGGGTAACATTTACTCATTTACTTTATCCCTTCCCACTTTTTTGTTTTAATTGTTATGATCCAAAACACTGAATTCAATTGAAAAAGTAACAGTATTTTTCACTGACTTATATTTTTAAAAGAATGTATTTATTAGTGGAAGAAAAAAAAATCATATTGCATCAAAAAAAAGGTAGTCAATTTTTGGACTCCAGCCCGTATCACAAATATTACTTTTTCTGTTATCTTCCCCGGTGTAAGTGGTTTTACTGCATTCTTTTGTCAGAAGCATTTCAATAAAAATATCCAATCCAAAAAGAAAAAAAGGGAAGAGCAAGATCTAACAAGTAACACATCCTTTTAAAAAAAGAAACCCCCTCTTAAATAATAGATTAATCCCATTCAGCTCCCCAAAGAAAGCCTTCCTTTTACTGCAACGGTGTTTTGCTGACTAAGAATTGTTTTTTAAAATATTGCCCAAAAACACTAAAACATTGTGAAGAAAAATAAACTGTAATCCCTTAGTCTCTGGAGAAGGGTAGCCTAGAAATTGAAATAATAAAGTTTGTGGCCACTTTGTGCTGTCACTTGCTAATACTTGCGTAGCATTTAGGTTAATGAACAAACTTAATGAGAGCTGCTTCCAAAAGCTCTTTCCTTTTACTCCACCTAAAATTATCTGCTTCGTGACTATTTCCGATCATGCAGATCTTGCGACTAACGTTCTTACAATCCACCGGCGGGTAAGTGATTATTTTTTTGCAGAAAACGATTGCAGAAATAAAGCATGTGCTGAGCTCTTGTTAACCATTAATGCCTTTTGCCTACCACTCACCTTAGCTTCTGCTCAGGTAACTCCTGGAGACCCAGGCTATCTGGCCGATCCCGTCTTCTCCTGTATAGACCTGAATGAGATAATTCTTTCAGCTGCAACGTAGTCATCCCGCTCTGCCCTGTTCTCGCCCCCAGAAAAGTTTCTGCTGAATGGCAGCCCAGCTGCCAGGATGCTTGGGAAAAGTACGTGGAGCAGTGAGTCTACACACCTGCACACACCAGCATTAGAACTCACTTTAAACAGGCAGTTGCTGACCTGCTTCCTGTTTCTCATAGGTACACACCCTCCAGAAGAGCACTGCGTTTCCTTTAAACAGCAGCTCTCATATCTAAGGGATGCTCGGAGTGTAAGTTGAGGGCAACTGTTTGGAACCTAGAACAAATGCAAATCAGGCCATTAACTGTGCTAAAAGGCTGCTGCAAACCAGCTAAGCTAGCAGCCGCAAAATCTATCTCTGCCTCTCACAATCAGGCAAAAATCTCAGCCAACTAAACTGCCTCTCTACCTGGAATTGCAAGAAAAAGAAACACAAGCATGCTTTATTGATCTAGGGAAGCTTCAAGTCTAACATGTATTGATCTGATCCATCAAAATTGAAGCACAGTGTAATTAAGCCTGGAATGAATTAATCTGATCAGCTAAAATAGAAGCAAAGGGAATGCTTCGATGAAAACTTTCTTTCATTTCTTCCTCAACATTCCTTCAAAATGCAAAATAACAACAAAAAAGGAAGCCAAATTAGGAGGTGGGTAGAGGACAACTTTGTCAATATTCCGGTTCTGCTTAGCAGCATCAAAAGCTGACCACAGGAGAATATAGAAACTAGAAGGAAATAGAAGGGTTTCCTGCCAAAGAAATTGATAAGAGATTTCCAAGTCATTTAACTGAAACAAACTAGCTCTTCTAATTTTCAATAAGATAAAAATTCACAAAAACTGAGTCCAAAATTTAAAAGCGACGCTGAATCACTATCAAAATGCAGAAGCAAAATTATTTCCAACACCCATTTATAAAATAATGGATTGTCCTCAGGATGGAAAGGGATGTTGTTATTATTATTATTACAGTGGTACCTCTACCTACAAACGCCTCTACTGACAAACTTTTCTAGATAAGAACCGGGTGTTCAAGATTTTTTTTGCCTCTTCTCAAGAACCATTTTCCACTTACAAACTCAAGCGTCCGAAACTGTAAATGGAAAAATCGGGGAGAAGCCTCTGTGGGGCCTCTCTAGGAATCTCCTAGGAGGAAACAGGGCCTCCACCTTCCCTGTGGTTTCCCCAATCGCACACATTATTTGCTTTTACATTGATTCTTATGGGGAAAATTGCTTTTTCTTATAAACTTTTCTACTTAAGAAACTGGCCACAGCACGGATTAAGTTTGTAAGTAGGGGTACCACTGTAATATTATTATTATTATTATTATTATTATTATTATTATTATTATTATTTCTAAAATTTAGGGTTTTGCTCAAAGGATTCTTACAGATCACTCAAGATATTTTGTGGAACTATTTAGTGATATAAGAGCATAAGAGGAGCTCTGGTGGGACAAATCAAATATCTGTTTAATCCTGCGTCTAGTTTCATTAAGTGTCCAGTTGGCTTTAGAAGTCCTCAAAGACAACAATAAAGGCTATGATTCACCCCCACTTTTTTTTTTTGCACAATTGGTATTTCCAAAGTGAACTCCTGATGAACATGTAACTTTTAGCTAGATTTTAATGGCCATGGGCAGATTTATCCTAAGTAAAAATACCTTATTCTTTTTTATAAATCATTAAACAAAATAAAGAAAACTCCTTGAGAAAATCCATTCATATGTTTTATAGGAACAAATATCCACATGTTGACTAACCATGAATGACTCTGAAATCACAAAGGTTAGATTTTATCATTTTTCTGTTCCCAGGAGAGTAAAAAAAAAATCACATAAAACTAAACACTGAATTTACCCACATATAAGTAAGTGTAGTGACATCTAGTGGTTATGTTCCATAATGACATAGCCACAAAAGATACTGTAAGATACCTCTACTTAAGAACGCCTCTACTTAAGAATGTTTCAAGATAAGAACTGGGTGTTCAACATTTTTTTGCCTCTACTTAAGAACCATTTTCTACTTAAGAACCTGAGCCCGGAAAAATTTCCCAGCAAATTTGAGAGTGGCACAAAGGCCCAGCCAGTTTCCTGCCATTTCTCCTTTAATGCCGGCCATCTTGGGCTTTTCTGGGATGCCAGAGAAACCTTTCGGTGGTGCTTAAGGAGGCTTTGGCAGCCCAGAAGCGAATGGAGCATTTTCCTTTCTCTGGGCGCTTGGAGAGGGAATAAACCACTTCACTGTGGTGACTCCCTCGCGCTGCCTCCCATACACTCGGCGCGAGGTTGCCCCCCGGAGCATCTGGGCATGGAAAGTCAAAAGGGGACACTTCTCCCTGGCCAGATCAACTCTGCTTCAGCCAAACCGATGGGTCACCATAGTGAAGGAAAGGAGCCGGCTACAAAGCGAATGAGCGAGAGGAAGAGGGGAGCCCTCCAGCATGGGAAGGAAGAGGAAGCAGGTAGCAGCAGCAGCAGCCTTTCAGTCAAAGGAGCAGGAGGTTCCCCCCTCTTGCCCACCAGGGTTTCTCTCTCTGGCGCAGTGTATGGGAGGCAGCCTTGTGCCGGATGTATGGGAGGCGCGTGCTCCTCCTTGCTGCCTCAGAGTCCCTCCTTTTTATTGTGTGCCTTAAAGTTTTGGATTTTTTTGGGTTCCCCTCATCTCACCTTCTTCCTTCAGCAGCGACTGTCTTCCTCCTCTTCTTCCTCCTCTTCCTCCCACCCAAATTCCAAGCTTTTATTTCTTTCCTAATGGGTTTGCATGCATTACTTGCTTTTACATTGATTCCTATGGGAAAAATTGCTTCTACTTAAGAACATTTCTACTTGAAGAACCTGGTCATGGAACAAATTAAGTTCTTAAGTAGAGGTACAACTGTACTTTGCCTTTCTTGTATCAGTTACACCTTTTTATTTCAAGTTTGATTTTTTTAAAAACTGGCTCAATGGGTTACTATGTACAGAACTCATGAGAAATATCATATAGCAGCACCCTTACTTCAGAAACAGACAATACTTGGCTCATACTCTTCCATAACTTATAATGTTATAATTTTAAAAGAGCCGGTTATATTCCTTGAGAGTCTGTAGGTAATAAATCCAAAATAAAGTATATGAGAGTAAAACTGAGCAAAACATTTTGATTTCAGTAACAGTATTAAAGCCAAATCACATAGTTCAGATCCTAATTTTTTTGAATGGCTGGTTGCCAAGTGTGAGATCAGCACGTTTCTAATTGTATCCATCAAACATATTGTTTTTAGCTGTCGTGTCCGACCCATCACAACTACATGGACACAATTCCTCCAGGCCTTATTATTATTTATTATTATATTATTATTTATTAGATTTGTATGCCGCCCCTCTCCGAAGATTCGGGGCGGCTCACAACAGTGATAAAACAATATACAATAAGAAATCTAATATTAAAAGTCTAAATAACAATTTAACATTAAAAGCCTAAAAACCCCATTATTTAAAAAGCATACATACCTTCCTGTTCTCTACATCCTCTGGAGTCCATTTTAGCTCACACCTACTGCTTCAATGACTCCATCCAGCCACCTCATTCTCTGTCATCCCATTCTTCGTTTGCTCTCAATCATTCCCAACATTATTAGCTTCTTCTCCAGTGAGTCATTTAAGAACCTAAGAAGAGCCATGCTGAATCAGGCCAAAGCCCATTGAGTCCAGCATTCTGTGTCACACAGTGGCCCACCAATTTTACATGGGGATCTTGAGCAGAAGGAGAAGGCAAGACCCTCCCTTTCCCCTGACCCCCAACAAATGGTACCCAAGGGAATCCTGCCTGCCTCAACCAACATAGAGGCGGCACATGGACATACGTTTCAATAACCACCGATATACTTGGCATCCCTGAACCTGTCTAATCCTGCCTTGAAGCTATCAAGACTGACAGCTATCATGACCTCTTCTGGAAGTGAATTCCATAAACCAACGACCCTCTGGGTGAAGAAATATTTCCATTGATTTGTCCTCACTTTCCTACCTATGAGCTTTAGGGAGTGCCCCTCGTCCTAGTATTGTGTGATAGAGAAAAGAATTTTTCTCTATCCACCTTTTCTATCTCATGCATGATTTTATACACTTTGATCAAGTCACCCCTTAAACCAGTGGTGGGCTCCTATGGGTACGGTCAGGTACACAGTACCAGTAGCAAAATTTTGATCCCCCCCCCCCCTTCTGAGCTCTGGGTATGTTTTTCCTATCACAGTAAATGAGGTTGAATGTGTATAATTTTAGAAGAGCTGAGCGTGCATGTGTGTACATACACTTTATATAGTAGATAATCAGGGGTAGGCTACTGCAAGGACGGGGAAGAATGCAGTGGGGTAGAACACCCAGTTCACACTGAAAGATGTTGAAACAAATGCATAAACCACGCCCACAGTGTGGTAGTAAAATTTTTGGTAGTCTATCACTGCCTTAAACACCATCTTTCAAGGCTGAAGAGACCAAGGCGTTGCAACCTGGTTTCATAAGGGAGGTGCTCCATTTCCTTGATCATTCTTGTTGCCCTTCTTTGCACCTTTTCCAGTTCCATTATATCCTTCTTGAGGTGCGGTGACCAGAACTGTACACAGTACTCCAAGTGAGGTCTCACCATCAATTTATAAGAGGCAATACAACACTTGCCGACTTATTTTCGATTCCCTTCCTAATAATTTCTTCTCATTAGGTAGCCAAAGTATTTGAGTTTCATCTTCAGCATCTGGCCTTCTAAAGTGAAGTCAAGGTTGATCTCCTCCAAAACTGACCGGTTTAAAAAACAAAATCTAACTAATCCAAAACTGCCTCTCTAACAAATTTTCATTTTCAGGATAAATATTCTATATTGACACAAATCCATGACTCCCTTTTCCTTTATCATAGGCAGTTTTGGTTCTCTCCCTGACTTACTTACATGGAAGTTTATCTTCGTTACTTTCAACACCAGGTTCTTTAGAATTTTTAGAATTTTTATGCAACCAACCAGAGGAAATGGGAAAAATCAGATCATTTCATTTCTGCTGAAACATTACCTCCGATTCCTGGGCTATTTCCATTCTGGTTGTTTAGTATTACTGTATAATATTCCAGAATTGGCATTTTGCCTCTTTCCTTCTTCTATCCTTTTTCCTGTCCTCCCACTTAGATTGTGCCTAAAGGCAAGGACTGTTGTGCTTTACTGATTTTATTTAAAAAAATATTTTTATTGATTTTTCAAAGACAAACATTACAAACATAACATAAAACATGGATAGGAGCTACTGTCTCTCCGCTCGGGATAGAAGTCTTCAGTATACAGAAAAAGAAAAGATAACCTTGTTATTTGATCAAGCCAGAGAATATTTAAAAGTATCTATAACTACACTGTATTATAAAAAATAATAAAATAAGAAAAATAATAAAATAAATAAAGAAAGTGCTTTACTCATTTTAAATAAGCTGCCCTGGGTGCCTGTTATAACTGAAGTAAAATGTTTGTTTGTTTGTTTATTTATCAGATTTGTATGCCGCCCCTCTCCGTAGACTCGGGGCAGCTAACAGCAATAATAATACAATGTAAACAAATCTAATATTTAAGTTAATTTAAAAAACCCCAATTTAAGAAACCAATCATACATACAGACATACCATGCATAAATTTTCTAAGCCTAGGGGAAGGGAAAGTCTCAATTCCCCCATGCCTGACGACAGAGGTGGGTTTTAAGGAGCTTACGAAAGGCAAGGAGGGTGGGGGCAACTCTGATATCTCGGGGAGTTGGTTCCAAAGGGTCGGGGCCACAACAGAGAAGGCTCTTCCCCTGGGTCCCGCCAAACGACATTGTTTAGATGAATATGCAGGTAATATGATTTTAGTTGACCCTTCATCACAGTGGAAATGATAGCTTGGACATTATAGCCTTTTTTACAGACCTCCTGTGCCGCTCCTTTAGGCCTAGCCAATGGCAATTAATGGAAAAAAGAAAGAAGCTCACAGAAGGAGATATACTCGAAGAAGATAGGAAACTGGTCACATTGCAGCAGTTCCTGTTATAAAATATGTTCCTAATTTTTTTGCCCCAAGATGGTAGGGGTGGAACAGCCCAACTGGCAAGTTCTGCTCAGTGCTTGTTTTATTTGGCTTGTAACAATTGTTTTCTGGTCTCTTGCATAATATCCTTGATTTATCTCCTTTTATTCCCATATTTTACTTATCAGACAAGTCCACAATTCTGCTCTGTGGCATGTACGTTCCTGGTACAATGGGCAAGAATAAACAGAGAACCAGCCCTAGAACTCTGAAACCAGCCAAGGTAGCAAAACAATTTAAGATTAACCAATTCTTGACTAGAAAGACTCCTACAGAAATTACAGTCTCCTGAAATTCAGTGAATTCATGTCGTTCCTCTTCAGACTGTGTAAATCACATTTTACTAAAGATTCCAATGGGAAGAAATATTTGCTTGATAATTATTCAAAGCATTTAGGTATTAATAAAAGTAAGATGGAATCTTATTAGCTTTTCCTACAAGAGCCTTAATTTAATTACAAACGCTTTACCCTGCATTAGAGATTGTATGGCAATATGCAGGGGTGGGTTCTAACTTACTTCGCCGTTTGATATTGACAAAATTGAACGGGTCCAAAGACGGGCTACAAGAATGGTGGAAGGTCTTAAGCATAAAACGTATCAGGAAAGACTTAATGAACTCAATTTGTATAGTCTGGAGGACAGAAGGGAAAGGGGGGACATGATCAAAACATGTAAATATGTTAAAGGGTTAAATAAGGTTCAGGAGGGAAGTGTTTTTAATAGGAAAGTGAACACAAGAACAAGGGGGCACAATCTGAAGTTAGTTGGGGGAATGATCAAAGGCAACATGAGAAAATATTATTTTACTGAAAGAGTAGTAGATCCTTGGAACAAACTTCCAGCCGACGTGGTTGGTAAATCCACAGTAACTGAATTTAAACATGCCTGGGATAAACATATATCCATTGTAAGATAAAATACAGGAAATAGTATAAGGGCAGACTAGATGGACCATGAGGTCTTTTTCTGCCGTCAGTCTTCTATGTTTCTATGGTTCGCTTCCTTCCCCCAACACGTGGCCATTCTGCATATGCATGTGCAGTGCAGAAAAATCCAAAATAAATATATAAAAAGAAGCTGAAAACAAAATGGCGAATGCATGCACGGTGTCGGCAACTTGGCTTCTGCACATGCTCAGAAGAAAAAATAAATAAAAATATTTTTTTTTTTAAAAGATGGCAGCTCCCACAGAACAGTTTCCGTGACATCATCGTGATATCACCAGCAGGTCGTTACCGGTTTGGGCAAACTGGTCCGAACCAGGAGGAATCTACCTCTGGTGATATTTATTAATTTATTTGTTTGTTTGTTACATTTATAGGCTGCCCAACTCCTGACAGACTCTGCTACTATATGCTACTAAGGTGTGAAACCACATTCTGTTTTTTAAACAATAATGACAACATAATGCCTTTTCAAGCGAGGCGTATTCGGGGCACAACAGTATTACCAAAGTGAAATGAAACTCAATGTTTTCCCCACACTGGATCATATTTTCAAGTGACTCCCCCATGCATGATTTAGAATGAAAGTTTATATTAAGACACTATGCTTTGTAAACAGGAAAAGCAATGTAAAGTGTATATAAAGCAGCAATATATCAATGTAAAACAGCTAAAATTAAAAGTGAGTGAACTAATGTATAAAAACAAATTATTTGCTTATTCTTTAAATTTTAACAAGAACATTCACTATATATATATATATATATATATATATATATATATATATATATATATATATATATATCACATGTTTAAGCTGAATTTGATATATATATATATATGTTAAATGTTTTTTTTAGCTGGAATTTTTAAAATTAAGGGAGACTAGGATGGTCCCATTTCGGCCTTGTTCTGGTATCATCAGCTAGCCACACCCTTTCCTTTACTGGGATTCGATCTGGTGAACTCTGCCTTGTAAAGCAGAGAACTAGCAGTGTGAGCTATCAGATCAGAACCCTTCCAGCTCTGTACCAGGGAGGGGCTATATTTTTTCTTATGTCGGATCACCCTGGTATATTTAAGGAACGTAAGAAAATATATAGAAATAAGAAAAAATATAGCCCCTCCCTGGTACCGACATAAGAAAAAATATAGCCCCTCCCTGGTACAGAGCTGGAAGGGTTCTGATCTGATAGCTCACACTGCTAGTTCTCTGTATTTTGGGGTGTGAGGAAATTGTCTAGTTTTTCCTTACCATGTGGCCAAATTACAAAGGTATCATCAACATATCTCAGCCAACATAACTCTGGCTGAGATATGTTGATGATACCTTTGTAATTTGGCCACATGGTAAGGAAAAACTAGACAATTTCCTCACACATCTTAACAGCCTACACCCCAAAATACAGTTTACTATGGAAACAGAAATCAATGATCAACTTCCCTTTCTAGATGTACTGGTCTATAAAAAACACAATGGCAGCCTAGGACACACTATCTACCAAAAGAAAACCCATACCAACCGTTATCTAAATGCACACTCACACCACCAACCCGCACAAATCACCTCAGTGGCCAAAACTCTCATCACCAGAACCAAACGCTTAGCTGACCATGAGCACTTAAAAACTGAATTGAACAAACTCAAAGATGTATTAATTTCTAATGGATTCGAAGGGAAAACAATCACAAAGTTAATCAAAAAAGAGACACCCCCCAAAAAACAAGATCAAGAACAGGACAATGGTACCACCATCCTCCCTTACATCAAGGGCACCACAGACAAAATTAGTAAAATTCTGCACAAACATAACATCAAAACTTCATTTTGCACTAACCAAAAAATATCTAATATCCTAAGGAGCCCCAAAGATAAAATCCAATTGGAATACCAAGGAATCTATGAAATCCCTTGCAAAACATGTGCAGCCACATACATTGGACAAACCAACCGAAGAGTGAGCCAACGCATTGCAGAACATGTGAATGCAGTTAAAAAAGAAGAAAAGACTTCCTCCCTTGTCCAGCACATTAAAAAAACAGGGCACGAAATTGACTTTGAAAAAACTAAATTACTTCACAAAACAGAGAATTTATATAGAAGAATTGCTCTGGAAGCCATAGAAATTGAGAGGAGCCCCCTTTGCATAAATAAAAGAGATGACACGTCCCGCCTACCAGAAATTTGGAAACCAGCCTTAAACAAAAAAAACACTTCATAAAAATCACCATGTCAATCCTTCTAATAATTATGATTTTGGAATTTTGAAATTTGAAAACCAGCCTTAAACAAAAAACACTTCATAAAAATCACCATGTCAATCCTTCTAATAATTATGATTACACCAACCAATCAGATCACTAAAACATAATCACCCAATCTATTTGCTACATTCAAACCAAATCTCCACCCCCACACTATATACTAGGAAGAAATGACAGTTGCAAACATTCCATTTTACAACAACACGAAGCTTGGAACTTCAGCCTGATGATGGTGAATGTGATTTCACTGAAACGTCGCATAGACATGCAAAATATTACACAGGGCAAAACCCGAACTCAGAACAATCTACATATATATATATATATATATATATATGTAGATTGTTCTGAGTTCGGGTTTTTACGAATATATATATATTCGTAGATTTTCATGGGTACAGGTATGACGATCTTGGTATATTCAGGTTTCTTCCCGTGTAGGATTTGGAAATTTCTGGCGACGTTTCGACGAGGTCCCACTCGTCATCTTCAGGCTGGTGTTTCTGTCCTTGTTCTAGGGCGAACACTGCGAGACCTGAGCTGCCTTCTTCTATAAATACTGGTGGCTGGGTGTGGTTTGATGGCTCAGCAATTGCCTGCTGTGTAGAAACTTCCTGGTGAGTCAGTGGGGTAACATCTGGGGTCGTTGATGTAGCTGAGGTATGCTGATTAACTAATCACTATATATAAGGAACAAATGGCAGTTGGAAACAAACTATATTTACAGCAGCACGAAGCTTATAACTTCAGCCTGATGATGGTGAATGTGATTTCACCGAAACGTCACATAGACACTCAAAATATTACATGGGGCAAAACCCGAACTCAGAACAATCTACATATATGTATGTATGTATGTATGTATGTATGTATGTATGTATGTATAATAATTATTTTAAGGTGCCTTATGCAGAAAAGGTCCACAATTCTTGATATCTTAGATGAGTCTAAATATTATATTATATTACATTATATCATTTTATTATATTATATTATATCATATTATATCATATTATAATATTATATTTAACCAAGAAAAATATACAGTATGTCCCAGAAGTGAGTACACCTCCCTCACATTTTGTAAATATTTGAATACTGTATATCTTTTCATGTGACAACACTGAAGAAAGGACACTTGGCTACAATGTAAAGTAATGAGTCTAAAGCTTGTATAGGGCCTACACGTTTGTTGCCAACAGTTTAGGTATTAATGGCTGTGTATTGCATTATTTTGAGGCGACAACACATTTATACTGTTATACAAGCTGTATACTCACTACTTTACATTATAGCCAAGTGCCATTTCTTCAGGATTGTCACATGAAAAGATATACTTAAATATTTACAAAATGTGAAGAGATGTACTCGCTTCTGTCATGTACTGTATGCATTGGGTGTCAGCAGTGAGCAATAATCCTGCGGATTTCTCTCTTTGCTTGTGATAACACTTCCTAATGCAATGGTAAGTTTTGCAACATCTCCCTCTGCTGATAGAACAGCTATTATATTTCATGGCAATATGAATCGTACAAAACTGTGTACATATTACACAGTTCAATGCTTCAACCCACACTCTGTTTAGGTTCTGTTTTACTGGTCTATAACTTATTAAAGGAGAGAACCAAACTAGAAATAAGGATAATTTTCCTGTCATTTAGAACTATTAATCTATCTATCTATCTATCTATCTATCTATCTATCTATCTATCTATCTATCTATCTATCTATCTATCTATCATCTATCTATCTATCTATCTATCTATCTATCTATCTATCTATCTATCTATCTACATCTATCTATCTATCTATCTATCTATCTATCTATCTATCTATCTATCTATCTATCTATCTATCTATCTATCTATCTATCTAGACTTCTATGCCACCTAATCCCGAAGGACACAGGGCAGCTCACAACAATATAAAATTACAATGACAATGACAATAATAAAAAGAAGTCAAAGAAGAAAATGAGCAATTACTAAAATCCTAATTAAAATTTAAAAAATGATTCAACAAGACATACTAATCATTCATACCAAATTAATCAGTGAAACAACTTGATAAGTTGTGGGTGATTACTGGTTGCCAACAATTTAGCAGATTGAATCTCACCAGGCTCAAGGTTCACTCAGCCTCCCATCCTTTTCATCCATTTCTGAATTCAGTAATCCAAATTAAAACCATCATAACAGATTATCTAGCTTCCAGTAAACACATTATACAAAGAATTCCCTGCTACAGTTCTTCTGATGGAGGGCCTATGTACACTGTCTGTCCATATCTATCTATCTATCTATCTATCTATCTATCTATCTATCTATCTATCTATCTATCTATCTATCTAATTTATATGACCCACAATTCCTGGAGGACTCTGGATGGCTTACAACAACAACAACAACAACAGCAGCAACAACAACAACAACAACATATAAAAGAGCAATTTAAAAAGACAGTTTAAAACCCATTAATAAAATCATGCATATCTTTTGTGGCCGGTCTAAATGATAACATTTGATGTACACACATACACACATACACACAAACACACACACACAAACACACACACACACACACACACACATATTCTTCAGATAGTTAAGTAACATTCCAAGAGGCATAATTAAGAACACAAGACCAAGGGCACAGCTGAAGGCAGTACTGTTACATATAAAGAATTTAATTGCAATAACTCAGCCAACAGCCAACTGCTTTTCACTTCTCTAGAAATGTCTAGATTTCCATATAAGGCTAAGATTTTTTTAAAAAAACAGTGACAAAGCATTAAGTTGTAATGCAAGGCAGAGGAATTTAGCTTCTATAAGCTAAATATAACAACAAAGGAAAGTGTTTATACTCACACAAATGTACAGGTCAGTTGACAAAAGATCCAATGAATAAATTTGATCCTTACATTGCTTTTGGCTAAGCATTTAGCATTGACCGAACTTCATCCTGGTCATTGCTGAGAGATGATAAAAGCCAATGTGACTTTGCAAACCACTTCCCATTATTTTTCATACTAAAAACTTAAAAAGGAAATAAGGCTCAGCCTCTCTGATTGCATCAGCTCCATTTTCAATAAATTAAATTAAATTTCAAATTCCATTTAAAAAATTGTTGGCACAAAGATGTTCACAAACACACATACTTTCTTGCTCAAAAATTTATCTCCCCCTCCCCTCTATTCCAGAAATATATCTCAAAACATGGCATAATCTCAAACATAATAAGAGCCTCATGTACTTCAACCATTTGAATTCCATGAAGGTGATGGATATGATATGTAAATCAAGAGCCTCAAGGCCTGACTTTGGAAGAAAAGAATTTTTTATTTAGACAGAGGTGAGAAAAGTTCTTAGAGCCAACAGTATAACAAAAGGACTGGAAAAGTCCTGAGAAACTACCATCTACTACTTTTACAAATGAACTTTATTTTTCCCCATAGTACAGTGATCCCCCGGTTATTGCGTCCCCGACCATTGCGAACAGGCTAATTTGCGATTTTTCAACCCGGAAGTCAAAACACCATCTACGCATGCGTGCCCTTTTTTTCTATGGGCACGCATGCGTAGATGGCGCCGGGCAGATCAGCTGCTGGGCAGCTTCCCTAGGTCTTCCCCCTCTTGGCGGGCATCAGCGAGGAGTTTCCCCACCGCCCACGCAAACTCCTCGCTGCTGCCGCTTCGCTCGGCCGCTTCCCAGCTGAGTACTCAGCTGGGAAGCGGCCCGAGCGAACGGCTTGTCCGCAGCCTGCCTGCCCGCGCGCCCCGCGGCTCGCGCGCCCTTCTCCCGCCCACGCCGTTAGCTCGGGCCGCTTCCCAGCTGAGTACTCAGCTGGGAAGCGGCGCCGAGCGAACGGCTTGTCCGCAGCCTGCCCACGCCGTTCGCTCCCCCTTTTGCTGGCGGGAGGGCGAGAAGCCCTCCCCAGCACCCGCTCGCCCGCCCTTCGCCGCTCGCCCGCCCTTCGCCCGGCCACCCGCCGTTCGCTCGCTGCTCGCCCGGCCACCCGGGTTGGGGGGGTGCTGGCAAGCCGCCCATGCCAGTGGCGACGTTTTAAAACAGCCGCGCCGCTTTCCAATGAGTCCCGAAGACAAACGCGGAAGTTTGACGTTTGTCTTCGGGACTCATTGGAAAGCGGCGCGGCTGTTTTAAAACGTCGCCGCCGGCATGGGCGGCTTCCTAGCAGCCCCCCAAACCCGGGTTGGGGGTCCGGGGGGTGCTGGCAAGCCCCCCATGCTGGCGGCGACGTTTTAAAACAGCCGCCCCGCCCCCAATCTTCGGCTCCTCGCTAGCGCTGCGGAAGTAAAAACACCATCTGCGCATGCGCAGATGGTGTTTTTACTTCCGCAGCGCTACTTTGCGAAAACCCGCTCGTTGCGGGGGGTCCTGGAACAGAACCCTCGCAAAGATCGGGGGATCACTGTATTATCACTTCCTTAATTCACTGCCATTAAGAGGAGTGGGACAGAGGTCCACAAAACGCATGGGACATCTTCCAGGATCAAGAGGGAATGGAGAAAAATTGGATTTCAATGTGGCTGTAACTTGACTTGATCCAAGTATTCCTTGAGGAGGGATTAAGAAATTTTAAAATTCCTGGAGAAAATAGGAGCATTCTGGAATTAGGGGAGGGAATGGGGGACATTGGGGGATATTGGGAAAAGTTCAGCAGCAAGGCTGGATGCTTTGTGGCTTAAAATAATTACGTACTAAGTGGAAGCAGAAATTGAGTTTATTATAAGGGAACTTGCCCTTGGGCTAAATTTCAGGCCAATTATCTTGGTTACAATTTAAGGGGCGTACATAAGTGCACTAGTGTGCCTTTTGTCCCCTGTCCAATTGTCTTTCCTTTATCTCATATATCATATATATTTTCTTCCTTTCATATATATTCTCCTCTATTTTTACATATTATCTTTATATACATTACTTCATGTCTATTCTCTTCCATATGTATTGTGTATTGAACAAATAAAAATAAATAAATAAATAAATAAATATAACAATTAAAGTGCTGTTCTAAGGAGGTACCATATTTTTTGGAATATAAAATGCACTGGAATATAAGATGCACTTTAGTTTTTGTGGAGGAAAATAGGGAAAAGAATCTGCTTACCAGGTATTCATCTGGCTAGCATCCTTAGCCAGCACAGTATTTTATCCCCTAGTTAAGGCTTTAAAAAAATTATTCGGAGAGAGTAACAATAAAAGAGCTTGCAAATAGTGTTGGGCAAACCAAACCCGCACAATTCGGGTCCGTACCGAATTTTGCGGTGTTTGGCATGCCGGACCCGAAGCCGAATTTTTTAAAAAATTCATGCTCCGGTTCAGTGTTCGTGCCAAACACCGCGAAATCCACCGCCCAGCTGTCATCTGCTGAGAAGAGGAGGAGAAGCCGGGCGCCGGGGGCGGCGAAGGAAGGTGAACACCAGGGAGCTGTCAGCCAATTGGGAGGCTGAGAGGGAGGCACAAAAGGAGCTGGGGAATCCCACAAAGAGATTCCAGGGGCGGAGCTTTGACATTACGTATACCGGCAGGTTGCTAAGGACGCCAAGGTGATCACTTCCTGGATTCCATAGAATCCAGAAAGTTATCACTTTGGCGTCCTTAGCAACCTGCCGGTATATGTGATGTCAAAGCTACGCCCACGGAATCTCTTCATGGGAGGGATTCCCCAGCTCCTTCAAAGGGAGGTGTTTTCATGTAAAAATTAAAAAAAATATTTTTTATGTGAAAGGACACCGCAGCAGTGCCGCAAGCAAAGGGAGGTCCTTTCATGTAAAAATAAAAATTGCGTGAAATTCGTCCGAACATGCCGAACCCAAACACTGTTGAGTTCGCCCATCACTACTTGCAAACCAGTAAGAACTGGGAACATCATTAGCACCGGGAAAGAAACATTTTGAACAAGTAGAGCAATAGAAAAATCCCTGCAAAGACTTAAGGCTTGGAAAACATTCTTTGCAGAGAGTAACAGTGAAAAAGCTCACAAGCCGGTAAGAGCTGGGAACATTGTTAGCACCTGGTTAGGGCTGGAAAGAAACATTCATAGCAAGTAAAGAAATGAAAAAAAACCCCTACAAAGACAGGGTTTGGAAAACATTCTTTGCAGAGAGTAACAATGAAGGAGCTTGCAAGTCAAGAGCTGGGAAGATAATTAGCAGCTAGTTAGGATTGAGGGAAAAAAAGCTACATTCAGCATATAAAATGCACCCAAATTATCAGCCTCTTTGAGGAAAAAGGTGCATCTTATACTCTGAAAAATACGGTAATAAATCTCTCCATTTCCACATCAAACTGTGGATGGTACAGCACAGGTGGACCTTTGCATTTAAAGCTGAAATATCTCCTTCAAAAACATGCCTTAAATCAGGAGTGTCCAACCTTGGTGACTTTAGGACTTTTGTATTTCAACTCTCATAATTCCCCAGTCAGCCATACCAGGAGTTGAAGTTCACAAGTCTTAAAGGGGACAAGGTTAGACACCTCTGTCTTAAATTGAGGACGTCTGACAAAAACGATATTATTTCCTTCTGAAAATTTGTTGAACGCACAGATGAACTGTTTCAGAAAAGCAGTGGAAATCATGATGGAAGGAAATGACTTAATAAAATAAACTGCCATAAGAAAGGTATTCAGACTCCTGACATATGGTGATGTCATTACTGTATAAAATCCACAAAACTGTTTCCCATGGCACAGGTTATATGCAACAATATAAACCAAAGGTGCAGTAAACCCAGGGCAGTGATGGCAAACCTACGGCACATGTTCCACAGATGGCAGGTGGAGTCATATCAGAGGGGGCATGAGGTGTTGACCTATGTCAGTTACAGTGTGCATGCACACACTGGCCAGCTGATTTTCAGAAGGTTGCTTTGACCTTTGGAGGTCAAAGCCCCGGAGTGCAAAAAACAGTCCAATGGGCAAAACGGAAGTTTGGAAAAACGGACTTCTGGTTTGCCCTTTGTACTGTGGGTGGCAGGTTGTGTGCATGTGCAGGGGAAATGCGAGGGGGGGGGGGTTGCATATGTGTGGGGGAAGGAATAGGTGTGGGCATGTATATGCGACTAGCATATCCCCTTTTGACACGTGAACCAAAAAAGGTTTGCCATCACTGATCTAGAGGTCGGGCGGTAGGAAAAGCAAGTAGGATGCTTGGCTGCATAACTAGAGTTATAACAAGCAGGAAGAGGGAGATTGTGATCCCGCTATATAGAGCGCTGGTGAGACCACATTTGGAATACTGTGTTCAGTTCTGGAGACCTCACCTACAAAAAGATATTGACAAAATGGAACGGGTCCAAAGACGGGCTACAAGAAAGGTGGAAGGTCTTAAGCATAAAACGTATCAGGAAAGACTTAATGAACTCAATCTGTATAGTCTGGAGGACAGAAGGAAAAGGGGGGACATGATCGAAACATTTAAATACGTCAAAGGGTTAAATAAGGTTCAGGAGGGAAGTGTTTTTAATAGGAAAGTGAACACAAGAACAAGGGGACACAATCTGAAGTTAGTTGGGGGAAAGATCAAAAGCAACATGAGAAAATATTATTTTACTGAAAGAGTAGTAGATCCTTGGAAAAAACTCTCAGCAGACGTGGTTGGTAAATCCACAATAACTGAATTTAAACATGGCTGGGATGAACATATATCCATCCTAAGATAAAATACAGAAAATAGTATAAGGGCAGACTAGATGGATCATGAGGTCTTTTTCTGCCGTCAGTCTTCTATGTTTCTATGTTTCTAGAGCAATGAGAACAAACACCCTTAACTTTCTTCAGATCTTTCAACTGATATTCTTTTAGATTATTTGAGTAATTAAAAAACCCACAATTTAAAAATAAATGTATGCGCTGCGTTTCAGGCTTTGCTGCTATAGATTCTACAGAACAAAGTAACTGTAGCCGCTCTGTTTGAACCTACTACAGATTACATTGTTGTTATATTTACCTAAATAAATCTGCATTTCTTTGTAATTGTTAAATATTATGATTTTAAAATGTTTTGAAAATTATTTTCCAGGAGAATAGAAATATGGAACTTTTTTAAAAAAAGGTTTTCATATAAATGTTGTATAATCTGCTATCACTGTCGTTCAGGAAACATAAAGATACATGGAATTGTGTAGGTGAAAGACATACAATCTTAAATTCTTTTGTCTGAATGCAAGGACTGGAATTGTAAAAATATCCAGGATCTAAAACTTGAAATATCTCAAGTTAAAAATGCAACTCAATTCATGGGAAGATTTAGCTATATGCTTAAACGTGTCTTTGAGGAGTTGGGCAGCATATAATTTAAACAAACAAACAAACAAACAAATGTCCTATTTTTTTTTAAAAAGATAGAAACTTCAAAGATCTTAAAGCCCATATTTCTTGGGTGCCATTTCAATAAACATGTTTGATAGTCATATTTATATTCTGCATGCTTTGGCTACAAACCAGCAGCTCATTATAGATAAAATGTGTTTCTGCAAGAATATTGTGTAAGGCTTTAGAAGCTAACCCCAGTAGAAGACAGGAAATATGGAATGTTGATTCACGATGACACTGACATTTTCTGTGTCTTAAAAGGAAAACTTTGATAAGATTTAACTGAAAAACTCAGGGTCAACTGTGAAATTTTCCTCATCTGTTTTTTAAAAATAGAGACGCCAATATTTCAAGCCATTTGTTTTTGTTTCAAAACACTATGTCTGAAATCAATGGATCAGCGTGTGGCTGTGTGTGTTTAATTATGCTGATTACACAATAACAAATTATACTGTCTCAAAATGAGTTTTGCAGCTGGAGTTAGAAAATATTTAGGCATTACAAAAGTCAGTGCAAAGTCCAGGTGACTAAATTGTGCTTTCTTGGCAAAACAAAGTAAAATATAATAATAATAATAATAATAATAATAATAATAATAATAATAATAATAATTTATTAGATTTGTATGCCGCCCCTCTCCGAAGACTCGGGGCGGCTCACAACAAGCGATAAAACAATATTGTACAGGCACAAATCTAATATTAAGAAAAAAAACTAAAAAACCCTATCAATTAAAAAACCAAACAGCACATACATACCAAACATAAATTATAATAAGCTTGGGGAAAGGTGTCTCAAATCCCCCATGCCTGGCGGTATAGATGGGTCTTAAGTAGTTTACAGAAGACGAGGAGGGTGGGAGCAGTTCTAATCTCCGGGGGGAGTTGATTCCAGAGGGCCGGGGCCGCCACAGAGAAGGCTCTTTCCCTGGGGCCCGCCAGACGACATTGTTTAGTCGACGGGACCCGGAGAAGGCCAACTCTGTGGGACCTTATCGGCCGCTGGGATTCGTGCGGTAGTAGGCGGTTCCGGAGGTATTCTGGCCCAATGCCATGTAGGGCTTTAAAGGTCATGACCAACACTTTGAATTGTGACCGGAAACTGATCGGCAGCCAATGCAAGCCACGGAGTGTTGTAGAAACGTGGGCGAATCTAGGAAGCCCCACGATAGCTCTCGCGGCTGCGTTCTGCACGATCTGAAGTTTCCGAACACTTTTCAAAGGTAGCCCCATGTAGAGAGTGTTGCAGTAATCGAACCTCGAGGTGATAAGGGCATGAGTGACTGTGAGCAATGACTCCCTGTCCAAATAGGGCCGCAACTGGTGCACCAGGCGAACCTGGGCAAACGCCCTCCTCGCCACAGCCCGAAAGATGATGTTCCAATGTCAGCTGTGGGTCGAGGAGGACGCCCAAGTTGCGCACCCTCTCTGAGGGGGTCAGTAATTCCCCCCCCAGGGTAATGGACGGACAGATGGAATTGTCCTTGGGAGGCAACACCCACAGCCACTCCGTCTTGTCTGGATTGAGTTTGAGTTTGTTGACACCCATCCAGGCCCCAACAGCCTCCAGGCACCGGCACATCACTTCCACTGCTTCGCTGACTGGACATAATACCAGGCATTCTGAATTTGCCGTTATGGCTTAAGAGTGAATTGCTATTTCCATATACATATTTAAACAATAATATTCTCAGTAAAATTAAAAGAACAGCAAACATCAGAAAACAAGTACTGTATCTAACAAAAATAACCAGACATTTCCCCAAAATGCAAATACAGTGATACCTTGTCTTACGAACTTAATTGTTTCCGGGAGGAGGTTTGTAAGGTGAAAAGTTCGTAAGGCGAAACAATGTTTCCCATAGGAATCAATGGAAAAGCGATTAATCCGTGCAAGCCCAAAATTTACCCCTTTTTCAAGCCAAAGCGCCCGTTTTTGCGCTGGTGGGATTCCCCTGAAGCTCCCCTCCATGGGAAACCCCACCTCCGGACTTCCGTGTTTTTGCGATGGTGTGATTTTGCTGAGGCTTCCCTCGCTGGGAAACCCCACCTCCGGACTTCCGTTGCCAGTGGAGCGACCGTTTTTGCGATCCTGGGATCCCCCTCCTGGGATTTCCCTACAGCATCACAAAAACGCGGAAGTCCGGAGGTGGGGTTTCCCATGGAGGGGAGCCTCAGGGGAATCCCAGGATTGCAAAAACGGGCGCTTCACTTGCAACGTAAGTTCGGAGGCTGTGCATCCCAGCGGCGGCGGCAGATTTGTAAGGTGAAAAAAGTTTGTAAGAAGAGGCAAAAAAATTCCAAACCCCAGGTTCGTATCTCGAAAAGTTCGTATGATGAGGGGTTCGTATGACGAGTACGGTACCACTGTACTTAATACTGTACATGAAACCCACTATGATCCACTGGGGTAAAGCTATGATCCACTGGGGTAAAAATATCTAGCCTGTTTTCCTTTGCAATGCAACTTTCTGAAGCAAAATCAGCATGTAGATTTCCTATATGGGACTCCTTATTTTTGCTCTAGTAGTGAGTTTGAATTTGTATTATAGACAAAGCTCTGGGCTAGGTAGGAACTCTCTATTGCAACCCCATTCACGAAGTCATATGCCTGATTCTATCAACAAAACCCCTTAAGTTTAATGCATGCACAATTCATTTAACAAACAGAGCTGACTCAGTTTGCTCCATTTTAGAGATATCTTATCTTTCCCCCCCTGCCAACAAAGAGATGTGACATGGTCAGCTGCTGTTTAAATCAGATTTATTTAATTTGATTCAGGGAACTGCTGCTGTTCTAACATTTTCACAAGAGCATTTGCAAGAATTGTAATGTTAAAAAAAGACTACATGGAGGTAGGATTTTTATCACTGGAATAGGA
Organism: Erythrolamprus reginae; assembly: GCF_031021105.1. NCBI lineage: Eukaryota > Metazoa > Chordata > Lepidosauria > Squamata > Dipsadidae > Erythrolamprus > Erythrolamprus reginae. Next base: position 102,402,040 of record NC_091953.1, on the reverse strand, counting down.
ACTTCTAGGAAACTGAATAGGACAACTCGCCCCAGCCAATTCACCATGGTTAACTCACTATAGCCAATTGGCCATGGGGCAACTTGCTACAGGACCATTCAACAATTCAATTGGTTTAAAACAGTTTAAAAATTATTTTAATTTTTGACATTCGCATTTCATTTTGTCCCTTCTTTGGCGACCTTTCCTTAATTATTCTATTCCACTATTTATTTGATATTGGTGTAACTCTTGTCCCCCCAACGTTACTACCTCTAAAACTGTGTTTCCCAACTTTGGCAACTTGGAGATATTTGGACTTCAACTCCAGAATTCCCCAGCCAGCGAATGATTGTGGCTTCTTCTGCACATTTGTTGAATATGTTCCGATTTTGGAATATAAATTCTAACACAAAAATATTATTTGTGTGTATGTTTGTATATATGAAAAAAAAAGAGTACGGTGATCCCTCATTTTTCGCAGGGGATGCATTCCAAGACCACCCATGAAAAATGAATTTCCATGAAATAGAGGAAAGATATTTTTTTATGTATTTAGCGAGTATTTGGACTTTTAAAACCCACCCTTTGCATTAAACAATCATTCTATAATGTTTATCAGCTGTAACTACATGTGATATCCTACCAGTTTCTTTAATAGAGTACAGTAGTACTGTAGAAGAATTTTATGAATTTTTAATGGATTTAAAACTTTCAATGGATTTAATGGATTTAAACTCCCTTTGAAAACATGTGAAGTAGCGAATCCATAAAAGGTGAACCGCGAAGTAGCGAGGGATTACTGTATTTGATCACTTAAAGGTGCCAATTTTATCAGCTTTGTAAATACAAAAGTTAAAAAGTATTGGGAAATTATAAGATTATTAAAAGGCAACAAATAGATACTGGTATGTGTTGTGTCTACGAGTTTAAAAATTCCCCAAGGGTGGAAATTTGAGTGTAAAACCTGAATGAATCATGCCAAGTGCCAACATAAACACATTAATTTTTGTAAAAAACAGATGCAAAATCCAAACCTTTTTGAAAAAGAAGCACATAGCCATTTTTGACTGCCTTATTGCACTCAGGATAAACATCCCCAGCCATGTTAAATAATCACTAAAGAGGCCAGCACATTTCATACAGGGGAAAAGACAACACTGTTACATTTAAAAATAATCGTGGGCCATAAAGGAGCATTTGGCACACTAATCAGCCATTTGGTGGCTAGTAGAATCAGAAAGGCCTGGAAGGTGTTGAGAAGTATGTCATTCAGAGCAAATGTCACTGTGAAAACAACAGGTGGGGCAGATCTTTCCTGACCATGGTTGGTGATAGTAGGCTTGTTAGATTTGCTGGCGCATTCAGTGGTGAAATCTAAATTTTCTTGCCACCGGTTCTGAAGGCGTGACTAGGTGAGCATGGCCATGTCTTAAACACAACCTAAGCATAGCCCGTAAAATCATCAGCTACAACGTCCTTCCTGTCAACGACTACTTCACTTTCAACCACAACAACACATGAGCACACAACAGATACAAACTTAAAGTAAACGGCTCTAAATTTGGACTGCAGGAAATACAATTTTAGTAACCAAGTAGTTGATGCATGGAACTCACTACCTGACTCTAAACTCCAAAACTTTACCCTTAGACCACTCTTGACCTCTCCCAATCCCTAAGAGGTCAGTAAGGGGCGTGCATAAGTTCACCAGAGTGCCTTCCGTCCCCTGTCTTAATGTTTCTCTTTCACTAGTATCATGTATATACATATCATTATATCTCTGTATACCACCTTTGTACTTGACAAAACAAACAAACAAATAAAATGTGGTCTTGTGACTAAGTGGGCATAGCCAGCTTGTCATATGACTAGGTGGGTGCGGCCAATTTAGCAGTTCATTTTGCCAGGGAGCAGGGGTTGGAGTAGATGACCTTTGAGGCCCCTTCCAGCCTTTGACATGCTGTTTCAAAGCATCCTCTGAAGCTGTGTCTAGTGCCAGACAGCTTTGTGGTCTGTTCTCCCTCTCTCCCTTCTCTCTCTCTCCTGTGGGAAGCAAATAGGAATTACACATGGCTATAAATTGCACAGGATTATGCTAGCACATTTTTGGTGTAGGATTCATTTTGTGAACAATTTTATTATCAGCTAGAGAACAATTGTTTTTACCTGCCGGGGTAGAAAATGCTCTTCCCTGAATGGAGTAGGGGAGGGCAAGGGATTCCCTCTGGTGTCCATCCTAGGTGCTTTTCCCCGAAGGATTGGGGAGAAAGCTCAGGGAGAGTTGAGCATACTCATTATGAGGACATCTCCTCAGAAGAAGGCCCTGCAGCTTCTGCTAACTTGGACGCCTTTGCAAATTGGCGTTCCAAGGCCCTCTGATGCCCTTGGCAGTTGCAGGGGACTTGGGCCTACTAAGGCTGGCCTCTGCCCTGGAAGATGAGCTTCAGGCCCTGGGGACCGTTTTCCCAGCCTTTTATCCTCTCCCTGCAGACCCCATTAAATAGCAATGACAATCAAGAAATGTTTTTCGTAAATTGCTTAAGACCGACCTATATCGCCAGGCATGGAGAAATTGAGACATCTCCCCCAGGCTTATATAGTTTTACATACGGTATGCTTGTGATGTATGGTTTTTAAATGACGGGTTTTTAGATACTTTCTTTTAAATATTAGATTTGTTACATTGCACATTGTTATTATTATTGTTGTGAGCTGCCCCGAGTCTGCGGAGAGGGGCGGCATACAAATCTAATATATTATTATTATTATTATTATTATTATTATTATTATTATTATTATTATTATCATCATCATCATCATCATCATCATCATCAAAATAGCTGCTCTCAGCTGAGAGATGGCATCTCAAAATGGCGGCTCCACTAGCTGAGGCGGTAATCGGCTTGCTCTAAGCCAACAAGGAGGCAATAGTCACCAGTCTATGCTGGAATTAGGGCATGGAGCAGCCCTCTTCAAAGTGTGGCTCTTAGGTGGAGCCAGCAACTTCGGAGCCACTCAACAGTAGAGATCTTCAGGTGGTGGCGGTTGTCTCGGTGGACCGGGTAAAGACCCACAGCTAAATTTGAGGAGCCAGGCACCCACCCCAATGGAGAATCCCCTCAAGGGGCTGACCCTGGAAAACTGTTCTTGGAGGACAGATTTGGTGAGTAAAAGCAGTCGCTTGGGGGATCAGAGCGATCTTGCTGACTCAATGGCAGCTGCAAGCTTAGAAGAGCATCCGAAGCTGCTGAATCTCCAATCCTGCTTGCTCCTTGGTTGTTGGGGTTTTTTTTGGATATTTCCTTTCAACAATCTTGAGAATTGTGTAGAAGGCTGGCAAGAATGCCAGAATTGTTTGAGTTTTGATTTCAATCTGCTGGAGCTGATGAGAAACACACTAGAGTACCTTCCGTCCCCTGTCCTTTTGCTCTGCTATATCTCCTATACCTTTCTTCTATTCCTATATCTCTTCTTCTATTCTTTCATTGATATGTTCTATTACTATACCTTATAGAAACATAGAAACATAGAAGACTGACGGCAGAAAAAGACCTCATGGTCCATCTAGTCTGCCCTTAAACTATTTCCTGTATTTTATCTTACAATGGATATATGTTTATCCCAGGCATGTTTAAATTCAGTTACTGTGGATTTACCAACCACGTCTGCTGGAAGTTTGTTCCAAGGATCTACTACTCTTTCAGTAAAATAATATTTTCTCATGTTGCCTTTGATCTTTCCCCCAACTAACTTCAGATTGTGTCCCCTTGTTCTTGTGTTCACTTTCCTATTAAAAACACTTCCCTCCTGAACCTTATTTAACCCTTTAACATATTTAACCTTCTTTTCTATTATTTCTTAGATATATTTTACTATGAGTATCTCCTCTATAACCTTCATCATGTATTTCACTATGGGTATATAGATATATACCCACTAAAACCCTCATTGTGTATTGGGCTAAATAAATGAATGAATGAATGAATAAATAAATAAATAATAAATTCATAAAAATTGGAGCAGAGGGAGCATGACCAGGAAATTGTTACAATTCAGCCTCCTACCAAATGAAAGTTAATAGCCACATGTGGATGGTCCTAAATAATACCCACTGGAGATGCATATGTACCATCTCCTATAGGGGGTCTTTTTATTAAGTATTCTCCATTGCAGCCATAATAAAGCAACCAGCAACACATGAGCGTAAGGAAACAAAGAATGTCACATGTGACTAGAGATTATCTTTTCTAAGGTGATTAATGATTTAGAAGTATTAAATGGATAGAACTGTCCACATAGCTAGATTTTCGTTTTATTTTTTGGCTTATAGTGGGACCAAAATGTCTGACCAGGCAAGTTTTTGGATTGATTTCAGACCAGTCCCCTCAGAAAGCTCAATTCCAAAAAAGATGAATATTGAATTTTGACAGAAATGTTACTTATTTCAATACATTCCTACAATAATACTCAAAGACAAATGAGACATTGGCAATGATGAAAGGAAAAAAAGGTCTGTAATACAATTTAGCCTTATATGGGGAAATAAGGAGAAAGGCGCTCATTTTCAAATCTGAAGGATATTTGGAAAATATTGTGGAAAACTCTTTTCTTTTGGGGGGGAGTTGGGGAAAAGGGGGGACAATCAGATCCCCCCCCCTTATAAATATCAACAATGAAATGAAATAAAATTCATGTATTTATTTTGACGGGGGAGGAGAAAGGGGAGGAGAGAGAGAGAGGGAGAAAGAAAATATCAGAAAATAGCTTTACAAAATAGAAAATAGTGGCATTTCTGGGCTAATGATATAGTAATGTCTGAAATTGCATGAGAAACATAGAAACATTGAAGATTGACGGCAGAAAAAGACCTCATGGTCCATCTAGTCTGACCTTATACTATTTCCTGTATTTTATCTTAGAATAGATATATGTTTATCCCAGGCATGTTAAATTCAGTTATTGTGGATTTACCAACCACGTCTGCTGGAAGTTTGTTTCAAGCATCTACTACTCTTTCAGTAAAATAATATTTTCTCACGTTACTTCTAATCTTTCCTCCAACTAACCTCAGATTGTACCCCCTTGTTCTTGTGTTCACTTTCCTATTAAAAACACTTCTCTCCTGAACCTTATTTAACCCTTTAACATATTTAAATGTTTCGATCATGTCCCCCCTTTTCCTTCTGTCCTCCAAACTATACAGATTGAGTTCATTAAGTCTTTCCTGATAAGTTTTATGTTTAAGACCTTCCACCATTTTTGTAGCCCGCCTTTGGACCCGTTCAATTTTATCAATATCTTTTTGTAGGTGAGGTCTCCAGAACCGAACACAGTATTCCAAAAGTGGTCTCACCAGCGCGATCACAATCTCCATCTTCCTGCTTGTTATACCTCTAGCCAAGCATTCTACTCGCTTTCCCTACCGCCTGACCGCACTGTTCACCCATTTTGAGATTGTCAGAAACCACTACCCCTAAATCCTTCTCTTCTGAAGTTTTTGCTAACACAGAACTGCCAATACAATACTCAGATTGAGGATTCCTTTTCCCCAAGTGCATTATTTTACATTTGGAAACATTAAACTGCAGTTTCCATTGCTTTGACCATTTATCTAGTAAAGCTAAATCATTTACCATATTACAGACAGAATATCAACCCTATTGCACACTTTAGAGTCATCGGCAAATAGGCAAACCTTCCCTACCAAACCTTCCCCTATGTCACTCACAAACATATTAAAAAGAATAAGACCCAGAACAGACCCTTGTGGCACACCGCTTGTAACCAGGTTCTGCTCAGAATACTCACCACTAACAACAACCCTCTAATATCTACGCTTCAGCCAGCTGCAAATCCACTGAACGATCCAGGGATTAAGTCCAATCTTCACTAATTTATCTACCAGCTCTTTATGTGGAACCGTATCAAAGGCTTTGATGAAGTCACAAATAGGCAATTATTTGTGGCACTTCATTTACTGTATATCCAAAAATGTTTGTTCTGATAAGTGATACCCTGAATGTTTGTGCTAGTCTTGTCTTGCTAACACCATTGTTCTGCAGCAGAAGTGATATAAATAACAGATTAAAGAAAAATAAAATGTTGCTAGCACCTTTTCAGCCACCAGATGGAGATAGAGGTCTATTGTGTTTATTACCTTGATGCTATTTAATAACAAAGCTCAAAAATGTGACAGATATTAGTTCTGACAGAGATGGTCAGCATCATGTTGAAACCACAAATACACACTACTTTCCCCTTCAAGGTTTCTCCTTGTTTTCATTTTGTTGTTCAGCCTTAACATTAACTATGTAGCTTAAGCATATTTTAAAGTTCAAAGACATTTATGAAAGAAGCAAGTCTAAACAACTCTATAAGTGAGTGTGGGTGTTAAACTGAAGGCCGGGGGCCACATCTGGCCCACGGAGTGCTTAGATTGTATTACAAACCTCTTTTCCTTCCACCATTGCCAATGTCTCATTAGTCTTTGAGTATTACTGTAGGAATGAATTGAAATAAGTAATATTTCGGTCAAAATTCAATATTCATCTTTTCTGGAGTTAAGCTTTTTGAGGGGAAAATGGTCTGAAATCACAGGGCTGCCCTGGAAATAATGAAAGACAGTTCTATGTGGATAGAACTGTCCACATATCTAGCTTTTAACTTTATGTTTGGCTATAGTAGGGCCAAAATGTCTGACCAGGAAGCTTTTGGATTGATTTCAGACCATTTCCCCTCAAAAAGCTTAACTCCAGAAAAGATGAATATTGAATTTTGACAGAAATATTACTTATTTCAATCCATTCCTACAGTAAAACTCAAAGACTAATGAGACATTGGCAATGGTGGAAGGAAAAACGGTTTGCAATACAATTTAGCCTTATATGGGAAATAAGGAGAAAGGTGCTTATTTTCAAATCTGAAGGATATTTGGAAAACATTGTGGAAAACTCTTTTCTTTTGGAGGGGAGTTGTGGAAAAGGGGGGACAATCAGATTTTCTCCCCCTTATAAATATCAACAATGAAATGAAATAAAAATTCATGTATTTATTTTGAGGGAGGGAGGAGAGAGGGGAGGAGAGAGGGAGAGAGAATATGCAGTGGCACGTTTTTGTATTTGTATTTGTATTTATTAGATTTGTATGCCGACCCTCTCCGAAGACTCGGGGCAGCTAACAACAATATAAAAAGACAATATAAACAAATCTACTATTAAAAATAATCTTAAAAACCCCAATTTAAATAACCACTCATACATACAAGCATACCATGTATAAATTCTATAAGCCTAGGGGGAAGGGAAAATTTCAATTCCCCCATGCCTGACAACAGAGGTGGGTTTTAAGGAGCTTGCGAAAGGCAAGGAGGGTGGGGGCAACTCTGATATCTGGGGGGAGCTGGTTCCAGAGGGTCGGGGCCACCAGAGAGAAGGCTCTTCTCCTGGGTCCCGCCAGACGACATTGCTTAGTTGACGGGACCCGGAGAAGACCAACTCTGTGGGACCTAACTGGTTGCTGGGATTCGTGCGGCAGAAGACGGTCCCAGAGATATTCTGGTCCGATGCCATGAAGGGCTTTATAGGTCATAACCAACACTTTGAATTGTGACCGGAAATTGATCGGCAACCAATGCAGACTGCGGAGTGTTGGTGTGACATGGGCATACCTTGGGAAGCCCATGATTGCTCTCGCAGCTGCATTCTGCACGATCTGAAGTTTCCGAACACTTTTCAAAGGTAGCCCCATGTAGAGAGCATTACAGTAGTCGAACCTCGAGGTGATGAGGGCTTCCTGCGCATGTGGGAAAGCAAAATCATTTTGAGAATGTGCATAGTGCACACACATGAGACAACTGAAGCTGCACGCACACACACCGGTAGTTTCAGGTAAGATCAATCCTCCCCAATCCATGGTGCCTCTGCCACTGAACGCAGAGCTTGCTGAGGGTGGCCCTCCAGAGCTCCTTTTTGGCTGGCAGAGGGTTACAGGAGCCATCCCATGTGAAAACGGAGTGTCAGAGCCCATTTTCGCTGGCAGAGTGCTTGGGCATCACAGGCACCACCCCAACGCAAGTGACATCATGTTGGCTACACCCACCCTTGGCCCCCTGAGGTCAAACACAACCTTGATACAGCCCTCAATGAAATTGAGTTTTACACCCCTGTTGTAGATGAATAAAATTAATTCATTGTTGTCTTTCAAAGAGAAAGCGAAACATAGCATATAATGCAGGAAAATGCAATGTTAACCTACAGGTGCAAAAAATAGCATCCAGTCTTTCAATAATTCAAGAACTAAGCCAAGGAAAATACACTGGAGTTTATTTTCTGGCCACTTAACTGGGAAGTTTATGAAACTTTTAATCCCCTTGGGAATATAATGCTATGATTTTTTTAAAAAAATGTGCATTGTGCTTAATGGGTTTTACTCCCAGATAAGGTGTAGAGATACAGCTTTCTTTCTGAAATTCAAAATCAATGGATCTTTTCTTTCATCCCTGCAACAGTGTTTCCTTTCGGGATTAAGAATAGAGCCTATGAAACAAGAGATCCACTTTTCTCTTTTGCTTCTCTGCTATTTTAAGAAAAGAAGAACCAGATAAACATATTCCCATAATTGTATGGCAAAAATGAGCCTGTTTGTTTATCTTGTTTGAAAAGGAGCACATCTGCAGAAGCTGGGAGAATGCCAAGACCTACCACTAATCTCAGCAGAGATGGCTTTTGCCCAGTGAGTAGAAAATTCCAGATCAGCAGATGACTGTAGCCTTCCTAAAGGATGACAGTGCAGACATCAGCATAAGGACAGGGGAAAAAATGCATGTGAAATGCAGAAAAAAGTAGAATCAAAGGCGAAGGCATTTTTGTGGGGAAGTGTGTTGAGGAGTATGCAGAGTGACCCTTGAGTTATCAAGGATACACATACGCAAAGGAAACGTGGAATTCTAGCAGATGTCCAGCAGATAGTCAGAAGATATGAGTAATGGTTCAATCATACAAACCAGATACATTAAAGTGTATAAAATAGTATTTACTTTAGTAAAGAGTCCAGTCATGCACAGTCAAATCAGTCAATATCTCTCAATATATTAAAAATACTACAAGCCTTACTTGTACAGCTTACCAAACATATAAACTGTTACCGAACACATGGTTCTTACTACAGCAGTCACAATGAATCAGCACAAATGAGCAGAAAAAAACAGAGAGAATTACGCTTCTGGCGCCCTCTTATGGCAATTCCCAACACTAACTCTTAAAGCCATAGTACTTCAATACATACAAGCATTCCTTGTTAGCTTGTTTATATACTGTATTGCCAAACTCAACTGTTAGATACATAGTACTAAAAGAATGTTTGCTTTTAGCATCTGCTTATTATGTCTAACAAAAAGAACTGAAACTTCAGGCAGCTGTGGTTTAAGATGAGGGGTGGGTTCCACTTACCTTTGCCACTGGTTCACATCACAACATTTTGCGTGCATTCCCACATGCAATTTTGCTTCTGTGCATGCATATTCCTCTCCACGTTTGAGTCTACTGGAGATTTTCTCCCACATAATTTTAGCTGAGTTTCCTTCAAAGTCCACTTCAGCACAGCATTTCTGCTTATATCCCATATTGTTGAACTGAAAGTCTTCTTTTTGCTTGTCAAAAATCCATTTATTCTACATTACTTTACTTTACTTTAATTTATTTATATGCCGCCCAATCCCATGGGACTTAGGATGGTTTATAACAATCAATAATACAATAGAAGTCAAATATAAACAGTAAAAACAATAACATCCAATGTGCATTTGTATGATTGTGACTGCCTTTTAAAATAACTTTTTAATGGGGTTTTAGTTTTAGATAATGTTTTAGTTTTAGATAATTTAGATAACTTCTTTTTATTACTTTGTGCTGTGGTTAGCTCTGGCCCAGCTCCTGCCCCAAGGAATGTGGAGGTGGATGTGGGGGAGACATCCACATGCCGCAGGCCTGTTTTGCTTCCAGTAGAATCTGCCGACGAAGTCTTCTCTGACCAAGGAAGCGTGAGTGACAGGGAAGAGGGGAGTTTGGCAGACAGCCCAGGAGGAGATCAGTCATCTGTATCATCCCTAAATTCTGAACAAGAATTAATGACACACCCACGCATGCGTAGAGTGATGCATAGGAGACAACAACTGAAGGATTATTACAAGAGAAAATGAGGCCACCTGTGGTTGGGTGGGGCTGCTGTAATTAGTGCTACAGATAAAAGTGCAGCCTGGTGTTTTAGCCTCATAGCAGTTTATCTGATTCATTGTTTCATCAAGATCGTGGTTTTTGCTCTTCAGGATTTATTTTATTTATTTATTTATTTATTAGATTGTATGCCACCTCTCTCCGTAGACTTGTGTGTGTGGACTCTCTGGACTTTAGAATTGGACTCAATTTCCCAGTTATTGGGTGAGCAATTGGACTGCATTTAACCTGTGCCTTGTGTGTACCAGAAAATCACTTTGACATTTAAAAAGAGAGCTGTTTCTGTTTTTCTGTTTATAAAAACTTTTGGGTTTTCCTTTTATCATGTGGTGTGTGTCTTCCTGGACTAATTACCCTGTAATTACGGGCGGTTGAGACACGCTGACAGAACACTTTGTATCTATTTATATTGTATTTTTATTATTGTTGTAAGCCGCCCTGAGTTTTTCGGGATTGGGCGGCATAGAAGTCGAACGAACAAACAAACAAACAAACAAATAAGTAAATAAATAAACTACTCAATAAAACCCCCGGATTTGTTACCATACAAGCTGAAATATATTACTGAAAGCCGTGAAGCATCCTCAACTTTGCTGGAAGGACAAATCTAAAATTTCTTAAGTCTTTATGAGTCACATTAAAAGAAGCAATACTTTGCAGGTGGTCCTTAATTTACTACAGTTCATTCAGTGACCCTTCAAAGTTATAACAGCACTGAAAAGTGACTTATGAATGTTTTCTCACACTTATGACCTTTGCAGCATCCCCATGATCATGTGATCAAAATTCATGTGCTTGGCAACTAACTCATCCTTATGATTGTTGCTATGTCCCAAGGTCACCTTTTGAGACCTTTCAACAAGCAAAATCAATGGGGAAGTCAGATTTACTTAACAACCATGTTACCAACTTATCAACTGCAATGATTCACTTAACAACAGTGGCAAGGAAGGTCAGAAAGTGGGCCAAGTTCACAACAGATGTCTCACTTAACAGAAATGTTGGGATCAGTTGTCCTCATAAGTCGAGGACAACCTGTACTCCTTTAAAGGTAGAGACTCTTGTGTTCCCTAACACACAATTGGCAATACAAAGCCTCTCCAGAATAAGCATGAGTAGAAAGGAAGAACATTCAGTTGTGGGAAAGAAAATGAGATGGTTGCAGTTCAGAAAGCACATGGACTAGTCTAGCCACATCTCAGGATATATGGCAGTGCCTCTCAATTTTGGTGATTTTAAGATGTGTGGACTTCAACTTCCAGAAGTCATGTTGGCCGAGGAATTCTGGGAGTTGAAGTTCACACATGTTAAAGTTGCCAAGATTGAAAAACACAACTCACTATGGAGTAAAAAGAGAGTACTCTTATAGAGTGGAGGATTTTAATCTTGCAGTCTTAACACGAGGACTTAATACCCTTCAGCAGACGGGGAGTCTTTTGTATCTGCATCCAGTATTGCCTGCTGTGTATCAAACAGACAATAGTATTTGGCATTCTGTGCTATGGTTATATCTTTTAATGTCCATCTGTGCCTTGTTGAACAAGAAGAGGGTTGCTAAGGGATGGCTTGATTCTTTTCTGATATCTCCCTCTGTCCTTTCCCAGATCCTGTCTCCGTGTACTGGTGCATCTATGTATGCATGAAGCTATGATGGCATTTTCAAATATCCAGGTTAATTTTCAAGACATCTCTACCACGGGACATGAAATTTGGTTCAAAGCATAACAAGACAAGAAATGTAGCTTGTTCCTTTATGAAAACAAAACCTGGGATTTAGAATAGTTCATAAATCTTACTGATAGAGAAACAGACAAATTACACAACAAACTAATTAAAATGATTACATGGGGTTATTTTAATAGAAAACAAGAAGAACATTAGAAACATAGAAACATAGAAGTCTGACGGCAGAAAAAGTCCATCTAGTCTGCCCTTATACTATTTTCTCTATTTTATCTTAGGATGGATATACAGTATGTTTATCCCAGGCATGTTTAAATTCAGTTACTGTGGATTTATCTACCACGTCTGCTGGAAGTTTGTTCCAAGGATCTACTACTCTTTCAGTAAAATAATATTTTCTCATGTTGCTTCTGATCTTTCCCCCAACTAACTTCAGATTGTGTCCCCTTGTTCTTGTGTTCACTTTCCTATTAAAAACACTTCCCTCCTGGACCTTATTTAACCCTTTAACATATTTAAATTTTTCTATCATGTCCCCCCTTTTCCTTCTGTCCTCCAGACTATACAGATTTGAGAATATAACAGTCCATATAAAATGTGTAATTTGGATTGTATTAACCTAATTTACAGTATGTTTTAATGTTTCTTAAGAACTTGCATTTGTTATGCTTGTACTCTACATCTTATTTTATAATGTCAAAACAAAGTGGTTTTTATTATTTAATATGAGTACTCTTAGTCAAACCATTGGCTGCATTTGTATTTACAAAAATAAGTGACACAAACTCATTTATTTTAATAACTCATCATCTCATTTTCTTGTTCCTTTATAAAATGCTGCTTCCTTCAAAGTGTAAAGGAAGCATCATTATTACTTATTTTCAGTTTACTTTTTTTAAAGAAGTAAGACAAATCATTTATTTTTCCAAACCTATTTTATAACTTTCTTGAAGGAAACTTGTAGTAAAGGGCCCACCGTGAAAAGGACCAGGAGACAAAGCAAAGGAGGAAATATTTGCTAATTTTCTTCATCAATCAAAACAATACTACCACAAAACATTTTTTTTAAAAAAAAAATATTGCCAGTTAGAATGGTAGAGGTTGCTTTATGCAGAAAGCCTCCGCCAAGCTGTGGCGAGAAACTATGATGGCATGAGAAAACTATTTATGGACCAGACCAACAAAAATGCCAGTGGGACAGAAAAACATTCTAATATAGAAAGCACACATCTAAGGCATTTGCTAACCGCAGAGTTTTAATCACTTCACTTTTACACTGTATTATTAGTATGACAAAGTAGAATAAACAGGTTTTCCCCAAGCTGGAATCTTCCATAGGTGTTGGATATCAACTCCTAAAATTCTCAAACAGTAGAAATCTTTTGGTATATCTTGGGGAAAATTGATCTCAAGTTGAAATCTCTTTCTAAGCTTCTGTGCTATTGTAATACTACAAGATCACATGATGCTATTAAATCAAATGACCTCTAGTGATTTTATTGTCCTGGCTATATAATATTTTTAGGAACAGTAAATGCCATGCCTTCTTCTGGTATACTATTAGGATAAGCGTGGGGGAACTGAAACATCTCCCCTGCCTATGTAGTTTTGTGCATGATATGACTGCATGTATGCTTTTTATATATTGGGGTTTCTTGCTTTTAGACCTTCTAAATGTAATACAGTGGTACCTCATCTTACGAACGCCTCTTCTAACGAACTTTTCAAGATACGAACCCGGTGTTTAAGATTTTTTTGCCTCTTTTTCCGAACTATTTTCACCTTACGAACCCAAGCAGCTGCTGCTGGGATGAAGGGGTTTCTTTTTTTCCCCTTTTTTGAAGAAAGAAAAGGGAGGGGCAGCTTGGAGGAGTAAAGATTTTGCATGCTTGCAAAGGCACTGAAACAGTGTCTTTTTAAGAAAGAAAAGGGAGGGGCAGCTTGGAGGAGTAAAGATTTTGCATGCTTGCAAAGGCACTAAAATGGTGTCTTTTTAAGAAAGAAAAGGGAGGGGTGCCCCCCTTGCCTTCCTTCCTTCCCACTCACCCTTTAGCCTAGCCTTGCTTCTTCCACCCGTCCCCTTTAGCTGCTCCTCCCTGCCCTCTGTTCGCCTCCCTTCTAAAGTTTGGGATTTTCCTGAAGGATTTGCACGCATTATTTGCTTTTACATTGATTCCTATGGGAAACATTGTTTCATCTTATGAACTTGTCACCTTACGAACCTCCTCCTGGAACCAATTAATTTCGTATGATGAGGTACCACTGTACTGTTATTTTAGACTCTAATTATTAGATTTGTCATTATGTATTGTTTTTACCACTGTTGTGAGCTGCCCTGAGTCTACGGAGAGGGGCGGCATACAAATCTAATAAATAATAATAATAATAATAATAATAATACACAAATATGATGAAGTAAATGTATCAATAGCAGGCACAAAGAATTAGCTTAAGAAATAACCTTAGTAAGCACAAATACAGATCTACAACAGCTGCTAAGAAGAAGGGCAAAGAAAATAACCATTTCTTAAATAGACAATATCTTGTGTAATGCCTTCATTTTTTAAGATATGCATGGAAAGATTTTAAAAGATGGCATTTACCCAAACAGCCATTTAGCATTTGGATTTCTGACAAATTCAGAACTGCTACTACACATATACTTAAAATCAGAAGAGTTGCTTGATCATCAGAAAAAAAGAAGTACCCGATAGTCCTAGACTTGCAACCCCACATTGCTAAGCAACGTGGCCATTAAGTGAATCATCACATGACTGGATCCAATTTTACGATCCAATTTTTTATCATGGTTAAGTGAATCACAAATTTGTCAAGGAAATCCAGCATCCCCAATTGACTTGTTGGAATCTGGCTGGGAAGGTTACAAATTGCAATCACACGAGCACAAGACACTGCAACTGTCATAAATATGGATGTTGTCAAGCATCCAAATTGCAATCGCATGACCATGAGGTGAGGGTTGCAACTTTGAAGATAGGTTGCAAATCACTTTTTCAAAGCGGTCATAATGTCATGCCCCTATGGAATGATCACACCTCGAGGACTACATTATTTTGACGGGTCTTTGGTGGTCCCTGAGCTTGTTGTTTTCTTGCAGATCTTCCATTAGCCCTTGAACCAGGACTGATGATGATACCTAGTTTGGGTAATGAAACTTCTGCAAGAAAACAACAAGCTCAGAGAGCACCAGAATGATGTGACAAACTACAGGTAGTCCTCAAGGTTCAATGATGACATGACATCTGCAAGAAAACAAGAAAGTTTAGAGACCACCAAAGACCCTACATTTCAATGCTGAGCTACAAATATTCTCCTTTATTGGTTACATCAGTCTATCAATTAGAAGAAAAGTAGGACTAAAGAGCAGAAGCTAAACAAGAACAGCTTGGTTTGATGGGACCTGATAATCTCAGGTGATCAGGAAAACTGAAAAGGTTAAGGAAAATGACATGTTCAGAAAGAATAATCACAGATCATAAATAATCATCCAATCCTGTGGATCAAGGAGGACTCCACAACTTGGGACTCCTCCTTGATCCACAGATGAGCCTAGACTAACACCTCTCAGCTGTGGCAAGGGTGGCAATTGCACAGGTCCACCTAGTGTACCAGTTGCAGCCATATTTGGACAGGGTGTCTCTTCTCACAGTCACTCACACCCTCATCACCTCGCGGCTCAATTACTGCAATGCTCTCTATATGGGGCCATTTTTAAAGAACGTTTGGCTACTGCAGTTAGTCCAAAGCACAGTTGCGGGAGCCATCAGGGGCCTTCCGAGGTATACCCATGTGTCACCATCACTTTATGGCCTGCATTGGCTACCACTTGGTCTCCGAACGCAATTTAAAGTTTTGGTTATTATCTATAAAGCCCTACAAGGCTTAGGACCAGATTACTTACGGGGCCACCTACTGCCTCATATATCCAGTGGCCAGTTAGAGCCCAGAGAGTTGGCCTTCTCCAGGTCCTGTCAGCCAAGCAATGTCATCTGGCCTAGGGGAAGGGTCTTCTCTGTGGAAGCTCTGGCCCTTTGGAATCAACTCCCTCTGGAGATTTGCACTGCTTCCATCCTCCTGGCCTTTTGTAAAGCTCTAAAACACACCTCTGTGAGTAGGCCTGGGGTTGTTGAGCACTGCCACCAGCTTCAGCTGACAGTATGAGTGAATGAGTGTGGCTGGTTTCTTTTTAGTTGATTTTAATTCTTGGGGTTTTATATTAGATTTTATATGGGTTTCTGACATTTTGTATTTTTGTATTGGTTCTATTATGTAAGCCTAGAAATCCAATTAAACAAACAAACAAACACATTAAAAAACATGTTGTGTATAGATAAACAATGTATTGCAGAACCTCTAAACATTGGATTAAGAATTCTACTGCTTTTTTGCAACTTCAGGTAGGCAATATATCTGAAGATGACATTTTGTAGACTACCTTATTTGGCTGATAGACTTTGCAATCAACCATGACCTTGTGCAGAGGCAGATAAGCACACTATTGGTTATGCTTTGCTTGCACAAATACGTTTCAAATGAAATGAAAGAATCTCTTCTCTCTTTCTGCTTTGCTGACGGGGAAACCCTTCATATTGTTTATACACTGGTCAAAAAAATAAAGGGAACACTTAAACAACACAATATAACTCCAAGTAAATCAAACTTCTGTGAAATCAAACTGTCCACTTAGGAAGCAACACTGATTGACAATCAATTTCACATGCTGTTGTGCACATTCAACTTTGTACAGAACAAAGTATTCAATGAGAAGATTCTATGTGTTATTTGAGTGATCCCTTAAATTTTCTGAGCAGAATATACACCTGGACTGGGACAGAAAAGCATCTAGCCATAATTTCTAAATATAAAATATAAGGATAACATGCCAAGAAGATCAGTTCTCCAGACATTAGTACCAGCATCAGAACCAATGCAGTTCTGAAAATGAGTTGAAAGCACAGCACCGACAAGCACAATGTGACATCCTGGGAAAACATTATCATGCAGTTTGAATTTTTTTGCACATTTGTTCATGTTTGCTTTGCCCTTAATGCTTTCCTGTAATATTATTCTAATGTGCTTCGATGCTACAAAAATGTTCTTACAGGCATCACAAAATCTGAGCTTTCAGACATAATATTGATCTATTTTCTGAGCAATAATAATGACATTTTTCTCATCAGTGTGAGCACAATGACATTGAAATGAGAGTGAAATTCTTTCTTACACATAGTTCAGGATTTAAATCTTCGTTTTGTTAGGTAACCCACAAGTATTTTGGCTTGATGATATGTAATTAAAGGTGAATTTACTTGTCTTTCCCAAGCTACCTTATCTCAGGCTGGAAATTCATTACTATTACTCCATACCCATTTGAAAAGACAATGTAGGAAACATATATTTTATTTATTAAGTAATTTTATATATCCACCCAACTCATTGTGGTTCCAAGCAACTTACAAAAATAAAATCCCAAACACAAAACCCAATAAAAACAAATCCCCTAGCAGCAACAATCAAACAAACCACTTGATGTGCTCCCTAGCACCATGGCATCCCCAACTCCACTGGCAAAACCATGTTTTCAGGACCTTTCAAAAGAATATTAAGGTGGGGGCTTGTCTTATCTTCACGGGGATGATTTATCAATTGTTTCTGTCTTTATCAATTGTATATTGTGGGATTGTGGGGAATTGCAGGATATGGGGGAGGGAGGGGATATGTATTAACCTATTAAGTATTATTGTCTGTCTCATAAACTGTGTATGGCTTGTTGTTATGCCCTTTGGTAAAAGGGCATTATAAATAAATGGTATTTTTTTTCCTTCTTCTTCTCCTCCTCCTCCTCCTCCTCCTCCTCATTATTATTATTATTTCCACAGGGAGGGAACCACCATGGAGAAGGCCCTTCTTCTTAGTTCCATTAGATCAGGGCTATCAAACTCCTGGCCCATAGGCCAGATGCGTCATGTGCTGGCCACGTCCATGCCTGATTTAGTGAAGGAGGGAAAAGTCCAGACATGTCACATGATGCTACCGTGACACATGAGTTTGACACCCCTGCATTAGATAGGTCTCCTTAAAGAGGGGGCACCTATAATATATCCTGTCTCCCTCCTTTGGTGAGATGGGTAGATATAGCTGGTCTTGGTAATAACAATTTATCAAGCTCTTAGCTAGGTGGAAACAATGCTATTCAGATGTCAAAAAGCCTAACTTGAAGTCATTTCAAAAGTTGCAGTCAGAAGATTGTTAACACTTCAGAACAAAATTAACCATTTTTCATTCATCGTAACTACCACCTCCTGATTGCCATGTTTCATTTTATGGAGTTTCCTTTCAAGACCAACACTTGGAAACCTCAGTTTGTGCTGAAAGTAGCAGTTCATCATTAATGAATAGCTGAAGCTGTGGCCCAAATGCTGCTAGAAAGGAGGAAGCCTTCCAAAATGGCTGCCTGAAAACGGTGACAGTGACAGGGCTCAAATTGCAGCAACCCCCCTCCAACCCCCCCACAACACAACACAACACACACCTCCAAGCTCAATCTGAGGTAAAGCCAAAGGGGAACAGGCACCAGGGTCCTTAAATAGTATAATAATGACGCTGTGAACATGCGAAGAACTGAGGGAAGCTGACCAACTATTATTTTGGCGCCAAAAAGGAAATGAAAAGATGGCCGCTCCCTCCAAGCTACCAACCACCCAGAGCAGGGAGCCAAGGAAACATGGCAGAGGTTCACCAAAGTCTCTCTCAGGCAGGAAAGCATCCAAAATTACCAAAGGCAAGCTCACAAGCCTAATGAAACTTGAGTTTTAAAACGTTTTTTTCCCCTTTTGAGCAAAAAATGCTCCAAAATGGCCAACCACCCCCTCAAAGCTGCAATCTGATTAGGTCCCACAGAGTTGGCTTTCTCCAGGTCCCGTCGGCCAGACAATGTCGTCTAGCGGGACCTGGGGGAAGAGCCTTCTCTGTGGTTGCCCCAGGCCTCTGGAATGAACTCCCCCTGGAGATACGTACCACTTCCTCCCTCCTGGTTTTTCGTGAAGTGAGAGACGAGATTGTCTCCAGCCAATGTTGTGAATGATTGAACTGAATGAATGCACATGGGGAATGATTGCACATGGGGCCTTTTTACGATTTTATTAATAATTCTGTTTTAAACAATAATTAGATTTCTTCATACATATTGTTTTCATTATGTTGTATGCCGCCCTGAGTCGCTTTGAGAAAGTTGACATAGAAGTCTAATAAACAAACAAACAAACAAACAAATCTGCTTAGGTGCACAGCCAAACGGCCATGGCCCGACCACAGACACAGAAAGCAAGGTCCAAATAATCAATCTGGCTAGCCCCAAGCCCAGAGCTAGTCTCCGACAATCTCAGTGGTGAGGGCAGTAGCCCTCCATGCTCTATCCGCAGCCGCGGAGAGCACTGCTGAACAATTGATCGCTCTGACCGACAGCATCTGCAATCGAAGGAGAAGTTAAAAAAGGTCTCTTTGGAAAAAATACTAGCAGGGATCTTTTCTTCACTACCAATCCTAATAGAAGAAAGCTGAGAAGAAATCTCCAAAGTGTCCTTCAGAGCTAGAGTTGAAGAACTGGACCGTTAGCAGGGAGGCGGTCCTAAATGTTTCAACTCATTCATAGAGTTGGAAGACTAGAGCTACCCATTCTGGCCTCTCTGGATGCCATGGAGAATATGCAGTTTTCCTGCTCTGAACCACCCATTTCTTCAAATTCACTTATTGCAGATTTGTTTCCCAGAAAAAGAATCAATAAGTGTTTCATCTGCACGGAATACTTTCCTGTTTCCTTACTTTTTAATGGACCCAGTTCCCGAACTCTCTGAATTCTTTTAAACGTTTCTATTATACTGCAATTCTGTTTATAAAAAGTTTCACTATAGTCTTTCCATCTTGTTTTATGTAACAAATTGACAGGGGTGAGATGGAACTTTCTGATTTATTGAATGTAACAAATAGTCTTGGACTTATGCATATCTCCCCCTAATAGCTTCCCTGCCAATCTGCACTCCAAAGGTTCTTAAACCTTCTGTCCAACAAAAAAATAGCAAACCTGCTAGAGAAGAATTGATCTTTCAAGAGCTACTACAATAAACTCTAAATGGAGGGCTACTGTATTGGTATTTTTTATTTACAGTACTCAATTTAACAAGACCTTATTGATAGTCAAACAATAGAGCCACTCCATCATAATAGCTCTCCACCAAAAGGATGACTATATTAGTCAATTGATTGAGTTGGCAGTTATTGAAATTGAATGAACAAGTAAGCAAACAAATATCTTAAACTTATTCACTAGATCAGTGATGGCGAACCTTTTTTCCCTTGGGCGCCAAAAAAGCATGGGTGTGTGCTTTCACACATGCGCGAGTGCCCACACCCATAATTCAATGCTGGGGAGGGTGAAAACAGCTTCCCCTGCTCCCTGGAAGCTCTCTGGAGGCTGGAAACAGCCTGTTTCTAAACTTCTGGTGGGCCCAGTAGGCTCATGTTTTGCCCTCTCCAGGCTCCAATGTCTTCCCTGGAGCTGAGGGAGGGTAAAAACGCCCTCCCCCCCGGAAGCTCTCTGGAAGCCAAAAATGCCCTCCCAGAGCTTCTGTGCAAGCCAAAAATCAGGTGGCTGGCACACACATGCACGTTAGAGCTGAACTAGGGAAACGGCTTGCGTGCCAGCAGATATGGCTCCGCATGCCACTTGTGGCACCCGTGCCATAGGTTTGCCATCACTGCACTGGATGCACCCAAAAACCCTCTCAGCCACAAAGCAAGGTTTAAGCTCAATCTACCCAACTGTTCTTCAGAGTATTATGCTATACCAGTGATGGCGAACCTTTTTTTCTTCGAGTGCATAAGCACACATGTGCATGCTATTGTGCATGCACCCACACCCATAATGCCCCCTGCCCCCTGTGTGATCCCCCTGATCTGCCCCGCCCCCTGCATGTGTGTGCAATTCCCAACTCTCCCATTTCCTGACTTTGGGTGGGCCCAATAGGCCCATTTTTCACCCTCCCCAGGCTCTAGAGATTTTCTGGAGCCTGGGGAGGGCAAAAACAGCTTCCCCCACTCCCCATGGGCTCCCCCAGACCCTGCGTGCAAGCCAAAAATCAGCTGGTTGGTACACACATGCACACTGTAGCTGAGTTAGGGCAGTGTTTCTCAACCTTGGCAACTTGAAGATATTTGGACTTCAACTCCCAGAATTCCCCAGCCAGCAAATGCTGGCTGGGGAATTCTGGGAGCTGAAGTCCAGATATCTTCAAGTTGCCAAGGTTGAGAAACACTGAGTTAGGGCAATGATTCCACATGACACCTGTGGCACCACCTTCGCCATCACTGTGCTATATCATTTGGCGTATCTGGTCCAACCTCCCTCATGGAATCTCTCTAAGTTGCCCTTATTTGACTTTCCTATGAATTGAGGAGAAAATTAGCAACTTCGTTTTTATAGATGGTTGCTTCTTCAGCTGATGATGTTTTATGAAAATAGTTCTATGCACATCAATTACTTGCCTAATGACAACATGATGATTTTTATCTCCATACTTTAGGGACTTAAGCAGGGATATAGTTTGGCTCTCCTATTATTTAAGTTTTAAATCAATTTATTTAAATGTCAGCAAATTTTACCAAACGGGAATTATATACTGCTCAAAAAAAATAAAGGTAACACTCAAATAATATATCCTAGATCTGAATGAATGAAATATTCTCATTGAATATTTCATTTGCACAACTACAGTGATCCCTCTATTATCGCGAGGGTTCCATTCCAAGACCCCTCGCGATAATCGATTTTTCACGATGTAGGGTTGCGGAAGTAAAAACACCATCTGCGCATGCGCGCCCTTTTTTTCTATGGCCGCGCATGCGTAGATGGTGGAGTTTGCGTTCCCCGCCGCCCACGCAAAGGGGAAACCCCGATTCAGCTTCTCGCTGCTGCTGCGCTACCGAGCAGATCAGCTGCTGGGCGGCCGAAGGAACCTTCCCTGGGTCTTCCCCCTCTTGCTGGCGGGCGGGCGAGCGGCGGGCATCAGCGAGGAGCCGGGGTTTCCCCTTTGCGTGGGCGGCCGGGAAGACCCAGGTTGGGTGTTCGGGGGGGTGCTGGGAAGCCCCCCAGGCCAGCTGCGACCTTTTAAAACAGCCGCGCCGCTTCCCAGCTGAGTCCTGAAGCCAAACGCGGAAGTTCGCCTTTGGTGTTTGGCTTCAGGACTCAGCTGGGAAGCGGCGCGGCTGTTTTAAAAGGTCGCAGCCGGCCTGGGGGGCTTCCCAGCACCCCCCCGAACCTAGGTAGGGGGTTCGGGGGGGTGCTGGGAAGCCCCCCAGGCTGGCTGCGACCTTTTAAAACAGCCGCGCCGCTTCCCAGCTGACTCCCGAAGCCAAACCCGGAAGTGGGGGTTTTTTTTATTAATATTTTTTTAAAAATCGCGATATAGCGTTTCGCAAAGATCGAGATCGCGAAACTCGAGGGATCACTGTATTCTATTTGCACAACAGCACGTGAAATTGACTGTCAATCAGTGTTGCTTCCTAAGGGGACAGTTTGATTTCACAGAAGTTTGATTTACTTGAAGTTATGTTCTTTTTTTTTTTTTAAGTGTTCCCTTTATTAGCAGTGTATACACATGTACTGTACATGAAAACAAACCAATTCTATTTTTATAAGGTTGCAGTTTCTAACCTTTCTGGCTCCACAAATCCACAGTGGCTGTAGGGGTGGGGAGGATATGCATGCAACCGAATGAAGCTTTGCACAATTGCCCACCACTTGTGCAACCCAGTTCACAATGGGCTGCTGACCAGCTTGGGGGTTGGGGACCTCTGTTGTTGTTGTTGTTGTTATTATTATTATTATTATTATTATTATTATTATTATTAATTAGATTTGTATGCCGCCCCTCTCCGTAGACTCGGGGTGGCTCACAACAATAACAAAGACAATGTAAGAACAAATCTAATAATTTAAAAAACACTAAAAAACCCATTATTAAAAGCAAGCATACACACAAACATACCATGTATAAACTGTCTCAGTTCCCCCATGCCTGACGGCAGAGATGGATCTTAAGAACTTTACGAAAGGCAAGGAGGGTGGGGGCAGTTCTGATCTCTGGGGGGAGCTGGTTCCATAGGGTCGGGGCTGCCACAGAGTAGGCTCTTCTCCTGGGTCCTGCCAAATGACATTGTTTAGTCAATGGGACCCGGAGAAGGCTAACTCTGTGGGACCTAACCGGTCGCTGGGATTACTGCTGCTGTCTTATTGATATCCCCACTCTATTTAAGTTGACGCTAGTATATTACTGCAACAAAAATTCAGTAATCAGTTATTCCTATGAACATGGCGGTATTCTTTAAGTGCCATCTCATTAGTTGTAATGGTGTGACCTTGGGAGACAGGAGGAAGTGTTACAGACTAAACAACATGATGCAAAAGACATTTCAGCCCACAGAAAGAAAAGGGGTGGAAAGTATCCCAGAAGGTTTTCTGAACTTCTTCCTAATTTCTGGAAAGTTAAAGTTATGGTGGGGGAGAAATACCGTCAGAATCTGCAAGATTTTATTACTGTAGCATTGTTATTGATTTGTTTACAATAGTGTTTATGGTTTATGCTAATTGTCTGGACTACCTTAAAATGATTGATTCTTAGCCCAGTTTTTCACGGCTGATAAATATTCTCTTCTAGAAAGAAACCAATAGATCTTGATTTGGCTTCTTGAGGGCTCTCAATGACTCCCTGCATAGGTAAGGGTTAGAAAAAGCCATGGCTAAAGCAAAGTACAAAGTATTTAATTTAGACCTATAAAATTATACAACCAAAGCTTTCACATCATTGCTCAATTGCCTTCCATTTTAAATATCTCTAAGATACCCCCTCTGTTCCACACAGAGGATTTGATGCCTTATCTTCAAAGTGATGGACTAGAGATTCAACATCCTTTTTCCAAAATAGTTTGTGTCTGCATTTGTACAATTACAGCTAATGTGCCAAATGCAACCTTTGTTGAGCGAGCCAGGCAAGATGTGCCAACAGTTACTCACATCTTGACTGTAATCCAGTTCAACTATTGCAATTAGTTTTATTCGGGGCTACCCGGAAATTGCAGTTGATATAAAATGCATCGGTTAGGCTGCTTACCACTGAAAAACTATGCTGCTTGTATCAATTGCTTCCCTGGCCCAATTCAAAGCATTGATATTGATCATAGTTCCCTCTAAGCTTAGCAGTGAGCAATCTCTCACTTAAAAATCATCATCAACTCAGAGTTTTCCAAACCTGCCCAGAAGCTGAGAGGGAAAGAGTGAGAGGGAAGGAGAGAGAGAGGAAGAGAGAGAAACAGATAGAAAAAAGAGAGGAAGGAAAAGAGAAAGAAAAAGAATGGGAGTAAGGAAGAGAGAAAGAAAATCAAAATCTAGTTTGAAACTAGCTCAACTATTTAAGTGGCATTTTGATATTGATAGAGTTGCCCTATTATGAGCTCACTGTTATAGACACACAGTACAGTATTTTATTTTAAAATTCTCTGAGGCAAAACAGGGTGGGGTTTTTTTTTTTTGTTTATTTGTTTATTTGTTTATTATTTCTGTGCCGCCCAGTCCCGAAGGGACTGCTGCTCAGACACTATACTTTTCCGCCCACCCCCCAAAAAAATTAGAGGGAACACTGATATTGATATTTAAAATCTATCCTGAATTCCATAATCACCCCTCCTGCTTTGAACCTTACTCAATACGCAGATCAGCAGAAAATGAAGATTTGAAGATCTTTCAGTTGTTATGGAATTGACTTTTTAGTAGAAGAAAATGACTTTATCCAGTACAGCTCCAAGGCCATGGAATTTATTCCCTGGGGAGAAACATTCAAAGTTTCATTTTTTGCCATTCTTTCTGTCCCTGAGTTCACATTCTATAGGCTGCTTATTAGAGGGAAAAATAGCTCACTCATAAACCATTGACAAGAAAAATGTTTCCTTCTATCACAGAAGGTCTCATGACCCTTGCATGATCCCACGGGATTCTAACTGGTTCTACAAACAGCAAAGTGATATTATCCTGGCCATTCAGCTGGAGTAAAATAAATAACTGAATATAGAAAACATTTGCGTACTGACAAACATGTGTACCAGCAATTTACAAACATCTTTCTAATCTCTTTCCTTAAAATTTTCCTTATTAGTCTGTTCTGAGCCTTTAGTTAAAGATGATTTTGATTTTTAAGTCCGCGCTTATGTACAGTAATTGCTAAAGTTCTACAGAGGCACCATTTATGTCATTACATTGGGGTTTCTTTTCAATCCATTTTCTAATCCTCATCCATCATATCATCATAATTCTAAAGGTGTTGTTGAAAAAAAAGGGAAGGCTCATAATGCAGATAATTTCAAAATTGCATTTCCGTTGCCTTATGGAAAGAATATTTCTTTCACCCCTATATCTGACAGCTAAATCTCCCTCATTCCACAAAACTATTTGCTCCACCCTTGTTCTTTTAGCTCCTTTCTTCTTCTGTGCCCAGAATATTACTGGAAGAAAGAGATCCAAGCTAATAGCTAACATTCAGTTTTGGAAAAGCGGCCAAGGGCTGCACAAAGCTAGTTGAGAGCCCTAGGTTGCTTCATTCCCGAAGGAAAAGAAAGAAATAAGAATAATAGGCAGGAGCAATTTCCCAACTCATCTGCATTCAATTCAATTCAATTTATTAGATTTGTATGTCGCCCCACTCCGAAGACTTGGGGCGGCTCACAACAACAATAAAAACAGTATAACAATGGAACAAATCTAATAATAAAATTACATTAAAAAAACCCCAACAATTTAAAAACCATACAACACATACATACCAAACATAAAATATAAGAAAGCCTGGGGGAGATGTCTTAATTTCCCCATGCCTGGCGATATAGATGGGTCTTGAGTAACTTGCGAAAGACAAGGAGGGTGGGGGCCGTTCTAATCTCCAGGGGGAGTTGATTCCAGAGGGCCGGTGCCACCACAGAGAAGGCTCTTCCCCTGGGGCCCGCCAAACGACATTGTTTGGTTGACGGGACCCGGAGAAGGCCAACTCTGTGGGATCTTATCAGCCGCTGGGATTCGTGCGGTAGAAGGTGGTTCCGGAGGTATTCTGGCCCAATGCCATGAAGGGCTTTAAAGGTCATTACCAACACTCTGAATTGTGACTAGAAACCGATCGGCAGCCAGTGCAGGCCACGGAGTGTTGTAGAAACGTGGGCGAATCTAGGAAGCCCCACGATAGCTCTCACGGCTGCATTCTGCACGATCACTTTTCAAAGGTAGCCCCATGTAGAGAGCATTGCAGTAATCGAACCTCAAGGTGATAAGGGCATGAGTGACTGTGAGTCCAATTAGTGTGCCATCCATCCCCTGTCCAATTGTTCCACATATATCTTATATATCTTTCCTTCTATTCATATATCTTTTCCTCTATTCTTCATTAACGTATTTTATTCTCATTTCTCTTCTTCTATCCTTTCCTTGATATTTACTACTACATGTTTTTATTCTCTTTAACTTTCATTTTGTATTGGACAAAATAAATAAATATGTTAGTGAAGGCTTTCACAGTACAACTTCAGTTAAAAGAGGAACACGCCTTTCAGAAAGCTGGCCTAGGCTGTTGCATTTGAACTCCAAAATCCCATGCTCTGGTTCATTAACCTTTTGCTATTGCTTTGTAGGACTGCTGGAATTCTATTGCACCAGGAAATAGCCATTGTACTCACGCTGTAAGAACTCCCATTCATCCAGAGTTTCATGATCCTTTCTTTTAACCCCTGTCACTTTTTCCTGCACTACTTTTAGCAATTTTTTAAAAATCAGCTTCATCGTAGCCGGTATCATAGTTTTAAATTTACTATTATGCAGCAGCCAAAAATGAATAAAAAAGCAGGAGGCAAAATGCTAATGAAAAGTAACTAAGGGCTAAATTTGATTTAATGTCTCGTTTGTATCAGTCAATCTGTTTGTGAATAATTTATATTTGTTATATTACTGCTATATATTACATTTTATATCGGTTATCTGTTTGTGCAAAAAACAGAAAAGGTGCAAAAAAAGGGGGGAGGGAATGGAGCATCCTTCCATTGTTTACATTTTCATATTTGACAAACTGATACCAGCATATTGCTCCCAATATTCGGGGTTCCCAATTTATCAACCAAAGAAGGAGGGAAAGCTGAGTTAACTTTGAGGATCAAACTCCTGGCAGTGAGCAGTGACTTAGTCTGCAGTACTTCGTTGTAACCACTAACCACCATGGCTCATAATGGTCCGCAAAGGGAGGAAATCAAAACTATTTAAGGCTAACAAGTTCAAAATTAGAACTGTAAGGCGTCCATAACTAAGACTTTTGCAACAATACAAAGATAAAAGAAACAATTCTACACCACAGTTGAACAGTTGAAATACAATGCATAATTCCAGAGCAAGGATGATATTAGGAAACAGATGAAACTTTGTTACCTTTTGAATGTGTTTAGAGAAACTATATTTATTTTTGCTCCCCCTCCAGAAAAAAGAAAAGAGGCCATAAGAAAATATTCTAACCATACAACATCTGCAGATAATGATTTGCTATTTAGATCCTCGGAATGTGAGTATATAAGTTAATTAGACAATTAAAACCCTCAAAGGGCCCCAGGTCTGGAGTTAATTCCCCCTGAACTGAAATAAACCAGTATTGGCTGTACTTTTCATTTAGGTTGATAAAATACCCTAATAGTAATTCCTATCTGAAAGAAGGGAAAAATGATGATCAGGCCAACTGTCCAGTGAGACTATTTAGAACTCTACTGAGGCACAGTAATTTCTTTTTAAACTTGCATTATAAAATGGCCAATGGACTTTGACATTTACTCTTTGGGGATTCAGTCATCCATGTTGGAAAGTCCCTAAAAAATCTCCTATGCAGAAAAGCTCTGTCCTTGCAAAGATGGGAGTGCTGATTATGAGAATATATTCTGCTGTACCATAACTTTTACTGAGACACCCACAGTGAGTTGCGAGAAGCTCTTCTTAGCTCATTTTTAAGTCAGAAAAAAGAATTCTGCAGGTGAAACTTGAAAAGTTAAAATATTATATAATAGTTCATTTAATTCAGTAATGCAACTTAAAAGGTGAAATGTAATGTATGAGAAAGACTCGTGCAAGACAAGATAGTTGAAGCTGTGATTTGTCATAATTGTGATGATTGTGAGGTACAGCTCATGAAAACGCCAAATCCTCCATCTCAGAAAATTAGAATGTTATATGCAATTAATAAAACAAGGATTGTACATAGAACAATACTGGACATTTAAAAAGTGTAAGAATGCATATGTACGTAATACAGTAATACCTCCTCTTACGAACTTAATTGGTGCCGGAAGGTGGTTTGTTAGGCGAAAAGTTCGTAAGACGAAACATTGTTTCCCATAGGAAACAATGTAAAACAAATTAATGTGTGCAAGAAAAAAAACCGGCGCCGCCCGGCTGTCACCTTTTGAAACAACCGGGCGCTTCTCAGCGTTCTCCCAATGCCGAACCCGGAAGTTCGGCAAAAGTTCGGGTTTGGAGTTCGGGTTCAGGAGGACGCTGAGAATCCCCCCGGCTGTTTCAAAAAGCGACAACTGGGCGGCAGGGCTTCTCAGCGGCCACCCGAACCCGAACTTTTGCCGAACTTCCGGGTTCGGCTTTTGGGCGGTGGGTTCGTAAGACGGAAAAAGTTCAGAAGAAGAGGCAAAAAATTTCCGAACCCAGGGTTCGTATCTCGGATTGTTCGTATGGCGAGGAGTTCATATCACGAGGTACCACTGTACTTGGTTTGGGCCCCTTTTGCAGCAATTACTGCCTCAATGTGGCATGACACGGAAGCTGTGGCACTAGTGAGGTGTTATGGAAGACCAGGATGCTTCAATAGCAGCATTCAGCTCTTCTGCATTGTTCGATCTCATGCCTCTCATCTTTCTCTTAGCAATGCCCCATAGATTCCCTATGGGTTTCAGGTCAGGCGAGTTTGCTGGTCAATCAAGCACAATAATCCCACAATAATTGAACAGGTTTTGGTGCTTTTGGCAGTGTGGGTAGGTGCCAAGTCCTGCTGGAAAATTGAAGTTAGCATCCCCATAAAGCTCGTCTGCAGAAGTCCTCCAAAATCTCCTGGAAGATGGCTGCATTGACCCTGGACTTAATGAAGCACAGTGGACCAACACCAGCAGATGACATGGCTCCCCAAATCCACACAGACTGTGGAACTTTTTGCATCTCATTCGGAAAGCAAGGACCCAGAGTATGGAGGAAGAATGGAGAGGCACACACAGCAAGATGCTTGAAGTCCAGTGTGAAGTTTCCACAGCCTGTGATGACTGTATGCTCCATCAATAATATGGATTGTATCATAGGGATATATTAAATGGAAATGGGTTTTTCCATTAAAATGAATGAAGTGAGAATGAGGCACTTAACTGCGTGTGGTAAAATGTAAAGTCAAATTTCCCTCATTCAAAAGAATTAACTATGCAGTTGTATTCATGTGCATTGGGTAAAAATGAGTGACTAATATGTAGAATTTATACTGAGGTATATTAGGAGAATGCATGAGTATTGAATTTTAAAAGAAATATATTAAGAAAAAGTGAATGGTCTAAAAGAAAAGGGAAGAGTCATGACTGAGGAAACTGATGAGATCCTCTAATAGAGAAAAGTGAGAAGTTTAAAGAAGAAAGCATGTATAAAGCTGGTGGAGGCATGATAGAAACAATCATAGTTTGCAAAGGGGAAAATATGTGAATGGAGTTTTGAGGTAAATTACTTTCACTGTGTTTCCTTTATCTCGCCCTTTATTTAATTTACCTTTTTGCATACCCTCAATCTGAATCCTCAATCTGAGTATTGTATTGGCAGTTCTGTGTTAGCAAATACTTCAGAAGAGAAGGATTTAGGGGTAGTGATTTCTGACAGTCTCAAAATGGGTGAACAGTGCAGTCAGGCGGTAGGGAAAGCAAGTAGGATGCTTGGCTGCATAGCTAGAGGTATAACAATCAGGAAGAGGGAGATTATGATCCCGCTATATAGAATGCTGGTGAGACCACATTTGGAGTACTGTGTTCAGTTCTGGAGACCTCACCTACAAAAAGATATTGACAAAATTGAACGGGTCCAAAGACGGGCTACAAGAATGGTGGAAGGTCTTAAGCATAAAACGTATCAAGAAAAACGTAATGAACTCAATCTGTATAGTCTGGAGGACAGAAGGAAAAGGGGGGACATGATCAAAACATTTAAATATATTAAAGGGTTAAATAAGGTCCAGGAGGGAAGTGTTTTTAATAGGAAAGTGAACACAAGAACAAGGGGACACAATCTGAAGTTAGTTGGGGGAAAGATCAAAAGCAACATGAGAAAATATTATTTTACTGAAAGAGTAGTAGATCCTTGGAACAAACTTCCAGCAGACGTGGTAGATAAATCCACAGTAACTGAATTTAAACATGCCTGGGATAAACATATATCCATCCTAAGATAAAATACAGAAAATAGTATAAGGGCAGACTAGATGGACCATGAGGTCTTTTTCTGCCGTCAGACTTCTATGTTTCTATGTTTACCCTAAAAGAGAATCACGTTGGATAAGAAGCGTAGAAACAATTATCTTGTCTGCTTCACGTACTACAGTGGTACCTCTACCTACAACTGCCTCTACTTATGAATCTTTCTAGATAAGAACCGGGCGTTTAAGATTTTTTTGCCTCTTCTCAAGAAACATTTTCCACTTACAAACCCGAGCCTCCGAAACTGTAACCGGAAAAGGCAGGGAGAAGCCTCCGTGGGGCCTCTCTAGGAATCTCCTGGGAGGAAACAGGGCCGGAAAAGGTGGGGAGAAGCCTCCTTGGGGGTCTCTCTAGGAATCTCCTGGGAGGAAACAGGGCCGGAAAAGGCGGGGAGAAGCCTCCGTGGGGCCTGTCTAGGTATCTCCTGGGAGGA
Source organism: Erythrolamprus reginae (assembly GCF_031021105.1). Classification (NCBI taxonomy): domain Eukaryota; kingdom Metazoa; phylum Chordata; class Lepidosauria; order Squamata; family Dipsadidae; genus Erythrolamprus; species Erythrolamprus reginae. The sequence goes on along the minus strand of NC_091953.1, from coordinate 102,371,122 downwards.
AACAGGACCGGAAAAGGTGGGGAGAAGCCTCCTTGGGGCCTCTCTAGGAATCTCCTGGGAGGAAACAGGGCCGGAAAAGGTGGGGAGAAGCCTCTGTGGGGCCTCTCTAGGAATCTCCTGGGAGGAAACAGGGCCTCCACCCTCCCTGTTGTTTCCCCAATCGCACACATTATTTGCTCTTACATGATTCCTATGGGAAAAATGGCTTCTTCTTCTTACAAACTTTTCTACTTAAGAACCTTGTCACAGAACAAATTAAGTTCGTAAGTAGAGGTACCACTGTACTGTTATTTTATTTTATATATTATTTCATACATTATTTTTTAGTGTATACATGTGGCAGAAAATGAATTTAGGAAAAAAATATATATCACAGAGGTAGTCTTATAAAGACAGCTGTGGAACTGTAGGTTGCTGCCTGTTAAGTGTATACTTTTTGCAAGCCATGATTTGCTGTGTTGCAAAGGAATGTGTCGATTGGCATCCGTTGATGAATTCCAAAACCTGGTAAACTGAAGTCCTCAGGCTAATTTCACTTCAGCTCTTGTCCTCACTCCAAAACATAGGCAATTAATCAGTTCAGACTCCTGGAAGAGCTATTTTTCCCTTTCCTGTAACTTTGGCGTTAGGAAGAAACAGGGCAAGGAAAGCATGCAGAACAGTGGCCGTAAAAGGCATCTGCCTATTCTTCTCTCGTAGTGAAGCATCACGTTGCATTTGTCTATAAATTTCTGCTCTCTCCTCATACTGAATCATATGCATGTCTGTCTACTGGAAGCACAGGGTGAAAGTGCAAGGCGCTCTCAGAGTTATGTCACTGGAAGGAAGGAGAGCAGAGAATGGAGCAGCCACCAACTTTCTGAGCTACAGCTTCCCCCATAGACACACATAGTGAGATTTTTTTTATCCCCCTGAATTTATTTTTATCCTGAGCCCAATGGCTGATCTACCTTATTTTTCAATATGACCTTTATATCACAAACTCTGTCCGACATAGTACATACAAATCTAAATAATAAATAAATAAAATAAATAAATAAATTTCCTACCATTTGGTTCAGTTTTTGAACTGTAGCCAAAGTCTTGCATTGTGAAGTATTTGTTATATTTATTACTTTGATTCATCACAGTCAGCCAGATGTTCAGACTGCAATTGGCATTTTTGTCTATCTATCTATCTATCTATCTATCTATCTATCTATCTATCTATCTATCTATCATTATTATTATTATTATTATTATTATTATTATTATTATTATTAATTAGATTTGTATGCCGCCCCTCTCCGTAGACTCGGGGCGGCTCACAACAGTGATATGAAACAATACATGGTAATAAATCTAATATTTAAAATCTAAAAATAACAATTTTACATTAAAAAGTCTAAAAAAAACCCAATATATAAAAACATACGCACAATCATATCATACACAAAAACTACATGGGCAAGGGGGAGATGTCTCAGTTCCCCCATGCCTGACGGCAGAGGTGGGTTTTAAGGAGTTTACAAAAGGCAAGGAGGGTAGGGGCAATCCTAATCTCTGGGGGGAGCTGGTTCCAGAGGGTCGGAGCCACCAGAGAGAAGGCTCTTCCCCTGGATCCTGCCAGCCGACATTGTTTAGTCGACGGGACCCGGAGTAGGCCAACTCTGTGGGACCTAACCGTCCGCTTGGATTTGTGCGGCAGAAGGCGGTCTCGCAGTGATGGCGAACCTTTTTTTTCTCTGGTGTCAAAAGAGTGTTTTTGTGTGCTATTGTGCATGCATGAGTGCCCACACCCATAATCCAATGCCTGGGGAGGGCAAAAATAGCTTTCCCCGCTTCCCAGAGGCCCTCTGGAGGCCAGAAAGAGCCTGTTTCCCTACTTCTGGTGGGTCCAGTAGGCTCATATTTCACCCTCCTCAGGCTCCAAAAGCTTCCTTGGAGCCAGGGGAGAGTAAAAACACCCTCCCCCATCTCCCCGGAAGCTCTCTGGAAACCAAAACGCCCTCCCAGAGCCTCTGTGCAAGCCAAAAATTAGCTGGCCAGCACACATGTGCACTTTGGAGCTGAGCTCGGCCAACGGCTCATGTACCAGAAGATATGGCTCTGCGTGCCACCTGTAACACCTGTGCCATAGGTTCGCCATAATTGATCTAGCCCTTCCCAAGGATGGAGGATAAGCAGATGTGGATTGTGGATGTTTGATGGTGTTAAAGATACAGTGTTCCCTCAATTTCCGCGGGGGATGCCTTCCGAGACCGTCCGCGAAAGTCAAATTTCCGCGAAGTAGAGATGCGGAAGTAAATACACCATTTTTGGCTATGGACAGTATCACAAGCCTTCCTTTAACACTTTAAACCCCTAAATTACCATTTCCCATTCCCTTAACAACCATTTACTCACCATCATTACTGGTACTCACCATTGAATAAGACACTTAGTGATCCTGATATTTATAAACAAAATTATTTATTAACAATAATTATTTTTTTTGTTATTTATTTGCAAAAATTATTATTTTGGCGATGACACATGACGTCATTGGGTGGGGAAAACCGTGGTATAGGAAAAAAACCGCAAAGTATTTTTTAATTAATATTTTTTGAAAAACCGTGGTATAGGCTATTCGCGAAGTTCAAACCCGCGAAAATCGAGGGAACACTGTATTACTGGATAGGATGTAAGCTGTTCTGAGTAAAGCTGCCTTTCGCAATTGACTGATGGTGAATCTCTCAATGCTGATAGTGTTGCTTCAGTTGTTTTGGGATTGCACCCAAGGCATCTATTGGTACTATCTCTGACTTCTTTTGCTCCTGTTGCTCTCTTTCTATTTGCAAGATTTTGTCTTTTGTTGCTCTCTTCAGTTCTTTCTCTTCTGTTCAGCTGTCTCTAGGGTCTATCCATTATTCAGACTTGTCTTTCTTATTGACAATTGTTAAATATGGCATATTATATGCCAGATGCATGTCTGTTTGAAGCCTAAAGTCCCAGAGCATTTTAGCTTCTTCATTTTCTGTGACTTTCTCTATTTTATATTTTTTTCTCATCATTTTTATGCATACCTTAAGGCAATGAACCTATCTAACACTACCGCTCTTATTTTCCACACAACAAAAGTTGGACAGAGGCTAGAACTTGCACTTGCCTGGCTTTTAGTTTGGCATTTTAACCTCTACAGTAGTCCTTGACTTACAACAGTTCATTTGCTACCCGTTGGTTTCGGAAGGCAATTCAAGGTGTTTGTTATTACCTTTAAAGCCCTACATGGCTTAAAACCAAACTATTCACAGAACCATCTTCAACCTCATACTTCCCTACCCCGTACAGCCCTACAGAGTTGGCCTTCTCCAGGTCCCGTCCACCAATCAATGTCAGCTGGCGGGACCTCAAGGAAGGGCCTTCTCTGTGGTGGCTCCAATGCTTTGGAACCAACTGTCCCCAGAGATCCGTGTTATCCCCATCCTTCCGGTCTTCCGGAAAGCTGTTAAGACCTGGCTTTTCCAGTGGGCCTGGGACCATGAGTGCATGGATGGTTTTTAGGGATACAGTACACTCACAATTTGCCATAAAACAGAGTTGAGAGTCCTAAATATATTTACTACAAATCCACATCAATTTATATAGGATCTTTTCCCAAACTGTGGCCTGCATCCTGGTTTATACTGAGGATGTAACTAGCGAAATTCATCTGCATTTTCTCTACCAGTCCCTTCAATTCAAAGCTGGTATTCATCAGGTTGGGACTGATACACCTGAAACGGTTGTAGTAGTAGTAGTAGTAGTAGTTGTTGTTGTTATTGTTAGGTTGGTATGTTAGGTTGTGTGATTGTTTTCTTTTTATAATAAGGGTTTTAAATTGTTTTTAACATTAGATTTGTACATGATGTATTGTTGTTGTGAGCCGCTCCGAGTCCTCGGAGAGGGACGGCATACAAATCTAATAAATAATAATAATAATAATAATAATAATAATAAATATTATTATTATTATTATTTAGATTTCTATGCCGCCCTTCTCCGTTGACTCAGGGCGGCTCACAGGGTACAAAAGCCGCACAACAACAACAACAAATCTAATTAATTAAAAGTTACTACTAAAACCCCATATATAATTTAAAAAAACAGTCAACCAATTCATTCACAACCACACATTACATCTCGTAAACAGAGGAAGGGGGCTTGATCTAATTGCCCCAGGCCTGGTGACATAAATGAGTTTTGAGGCTCTTGCAAAAGGCGAGGAAGGTGGGGGCAGTGCGAATCTCAGGAGGGAGCTGATTCCAGAGGGCCGGGGCCATCACAGAGAAGGCTCTTCCCCTGGGTCCCGCCAGACATTGTCTAGCCAAGAGGACCCAGAGAAGGCCAACTCTGTGGGACCTAACCGGTCGCTGGGAGGTTCAAATCATGGGTGGTTGAAATCAGGGGTGGGATCACCTACTCATCCCGGCTCTTTGACATCCTATGTAGGGTTATTTTTGAGACTGGGCACATGTGTAGAAGGAGCATGCAAAAAGCACATGCGTGGAAGGTAGGCATGCACACGAACTTGGTGAGCGCATATACGGCAAACCAGCAGTGCCGAAAATGGGAACCCCACCCTGATTCAATAAAATACAATAATTTATTACAGATTTATTTTCAAAGGAGAAAACACTTTCAGAGAAATTCCCATGGCTGAAATACATGTATTTCTTATGACAAGGTGCCCAAGGAGTGGCTTTTGTCTCTTGTGGTAGAAGCATTTCTCCCTCAAATCCATTCTTCCCTTAGATGACTATTAAATCAGACTTCTCCAAGGGGTTTTTTTCCCCCAGTAACCACACAACTATTGCTATACTCTCCTAAAAAACTGAGGACAATTGAAAACAATACACTGTTCTAACAGTGAGGACAATTAGCAATAGCACTTAAACTTTTATACCACTTCACAGTGCTTTAAAGCCCTCTCTAAGCGGTTTTTGGAGTCAGCCCCCAACAATCTGGGTCCTCATTTTACCAACCTTGGATGGATGGAAGGTTGAGCCAACTTTGAACTGGGGGTAAGATTCCAGGCAGTTGGAGATCAACAGAAATAGCTCATTGAGCAAGGGAACAGTTTGCCTTCAGACCTTGTGAGTGCTTCATCTAAAGTGAGCAGATTTTAAGATTGGGAAAGGGGGACATCATTGGGGGAGAGGGGGCTAAAAACTTTAGCAAAAAATATTATTTCTCTCTCTCTCTCCCTCCCTCCCTCTTTCTTACTCTCTTCATCCCCCCGTCTCTCTTTTTTCTCTCTCTTTTTCTCTCTTCCTTCCTCCTTGTCTCCTTCTTTACCTCCTTCTCTCCCTCTCTCTCTCTCTCTCCCTTCCTCTCCAGGTAGTCGTTGGCTAACCTTTTTTTCTTTGGTGACGAAAGTGTGCAGGTGCTATTGCACAGACGTGAGTACCCATACCCATAATTCAATGCCCCCCTGTGCCATGCCTCTGCGTTTGTTCACATGACCCCCTATGCTACCACACATACCCACGCATGTGTGTACAGCCCCCTCCCCATTTTCTAATTTCCAGTGGGCCCGGTAGGCCTGTTTTTCACCCTACCCAAGTTCTAGAGGCTTCCCTGGAGTCTTGGGAGGCTGAAAATGGCCTCCCCCACCCTCTGCAAGCCTCCCAGAGGCTGAACCACCCCCTCCATGTGAGCCAAAAATCAGCTGGAGATGAGCTGGGTCAATGGCTCATGTGCTGGTAGATATGGCTCCATGTGCCACCTGTGACACATGTGCCATAGATCAGGGGTTTGTTCTAGAAGATCAATGGAGTGTTTCTCTCCTTTCTGCAGAGATTTAGAGAAATTGTCTCCAGTTTTCTGTCCCACCCTCCAGGTCTTTTGAGCCAAGGTCGGGTACGATTTGATGCTGAGAGTCAGATACTATGGGAGAAAACATAATTGTAAGTAAAATGGGTTTTCTAAATCACAATAGCCTATGACCTTTACTATTACTATTTATTAATATCTATCTATCTATCTATCTATCTATCTATCTATCTATCTATCTATCTATCTATCTATCTATCTATCTATCTATCTATCTATCTATCTATCTATGCGATTTGTAGGCTGCCCAACTCCTTATGGACTCTGGGGGTCTAACAGCAATATAAAAACTTTAATTTTTTAAAAATATTTTAAATATTTAATTTTCTTAGCTCTTAAGAGTCCCAATTTCTCCTCCAATTATTTGTTTTGTCTTTTAAGTTTTTAGTTAACATTTTACTTTTTTCTTTGTTTACTTTAAGTCCTGCTACTTTACCAAACTGATTTATGTCTTGTAATAGTGTAAAGCACAAAAGGTTTAATTCACAATTTCAACTCTTTCTTGCAGGTACTACGAAATCTCTGAATGCTTAAATGTCATGTAAGGCAATGATTCATGTTTGGCTTTCTTATTTTTGCAGAGCCTCAAGGTTAGAAGAATGGTCTACCACCTGTTCTGCTTCTTAAACTTCATGGTTTTCCTGACGGTCATTTCAACTCCCTTTTGGCTCTGGAATAATTTTAATGATGACTTTATCTTTATGGGGCTGTGGCTCAAATGCAATACTTTTGGTTGTCACCAAACAACTTTGCCAAATGGTAAACACACAACTACTTTGATCAAATTCAGTAATCTGTCTGATTGAGGTGCAATGTAGAGGAAGAAATTAGTGCTTTCTTTGTTTCTATATCATTTTGGCTCAAGAAATCTCAAGATGGAGGACAGAAGGAAAAGGGGGGACATGATCGAAACATTTAAATATATTAAAGGGTTAAATAAGGTCCAGGAGGGAAGTATTTTTAATAGGAAAGTGAACACAAGAACAAGGGGACACAATCTGAGGTTAGTTGGGGGAAAGATCAAAAGCAACATGAGAAAATATTATTTTACTGAAAGAGTAGTAGATCCTTGGAACAAACTTCCAGCAGACGTGGTAGATAAATCCACAGTAGCTGAATTTAAACATGCCTGGGATAAACATAGATCCATCCTAAGATAAAATACAGAAAATAGTATAAGGGCAGACTAGATGGACCATGAGGTCTTTTTCTGCCGTCAGACTTCTATGTTTCTATGATGTCTTGTCATGCAATATCTCTTCCTTTTCAGTCTCTCCAAATATACTACAATCTGCCCAGTGGCTTGCACTATTCGCCTTAATCAACTCTTTAATTTCCCTGATTTTATCACTGGAGAACCTCACCCAGTCGAGGCAAATGGCACTCTGTAGAAAGCTGATTTCTACCATGACTCATTTCTCCGCAGGTATTTGGGGGGGGTTGGGGAAATGCAATTAAAACAACTCAAATGATTATCCGTCCACGTCTCGGGTAGAAGATAGGGATGGAGGGCAAGAGGCAGAAAAGTAAGCAGGGAGATAAAATCTTATTTAATTGTTCCCAACAATAGGCTATCACACTGGAGCAATTCCTGTATTATAGACAGAACATAATAGAGCAGTGCATGTAGATCTGGTGATTCAGGCCTTTTAGTTGGTAGTGGAAGTCAGAAAGGTGGAATTAAAGGGAAACCAAATACAGTGATACCTCATATTACAAACTTAATTGGTTCCGAGACGAGGCTTGTAAGGTGAAAACTTTGTAAGACAAAACAATGTGTCCCATAGGAATCAATGGAAAAGCGATTTATGCGTGCAAGCCCAAAACTCACCCGTTTTGCCAGCCGAAGCACCTGTTTTTGCGCTGCTGGGATTCTCCTGGGGCTCCCCTCCATGGGAATCCCCACCTCCGGACTTCCGTGTTTTTGTGATGCTGCAGGGGAATCCCAGCAGTGCAAAAACAGGTGCTTCACTGGCAACGGAAGTCTGGAGGTGGGGTTTCCCAGCGAGGGGAGCCTCAGCAAAATTGGAGCATCGCAAAAACACGGAAGTCCTCAAAACCCCACCTCCGGACTTCCGTGTTTTTGTGATGCTGTGATTTTGCTGAGGCTCCTCTCACTGGGAAACCCCGCCTCCGGACTTCCACTGCCAGCAAAGCACCCGTTTTTATGCTGCTGGGATTCCCCTGCAGCATCGCAAAAACACGGAAGTCCAGATGTGGTGTTTCCCATGGAGGGGAGCCTCAGGGAATCCCAGCAGTGCAAAAATGGGTGCTTTGCTGGCAACAGAAGTATGGAGGCGGGGCATCCCAGTGGCTGCGTCTTGGGTTTGTAAGGTGAAAATAGTTTGGAAGAAGAGGCAAAAAATCTTAAACCTCGGGTTTGTATCTTGAAAAGTTTGTAAGACGGGGTATCACTGTATATTGATGGGTTGAGGGTGAGAGATTCACATGGAGGGACAAAGCTCACAAGCTGGAACACAACAATTGGGCTTGAACTACAGACCAAAATTATGCTCCTCCAAAAGGCTTGGATTTTTTCTTATTCAGCATTTAAACTGGGCATTTATGTCCTGGGTAAATTAGTTCATGATATTAAAGAAATCATGTGATTCCTTTGGGGATTTCCTGTTAGATGTAGATCACAGTGAGCTCTTGTTAACTATACTGTAGGCTATAGATCAGTAATGGTGAACCTTTTTTCCCTCGGATGCCGAAAGCGCATGCACGCACACTATTGCGCATGTGTGAGTGCCCACACCCGTAATTAAATGCAAAAATTGCCTCCCCTGCCCCCCCTGGAGGCCCTCTGGAAGCCAGAAACAACCCATTTCCCAACTTCTGGTGGGCCCGGTAGTCCTGGTTTTCACCCAACCCAGGCTCCAGGGAGGGCAACAACGCTCTCCCTCCCACCGAAGACCCCCTGGAAGCCGAAAATGCCCTCCAGAGTCTTTGGTGCGAGCTGAAAATCAGCTAGCCAATGTACACATGTGTCCTGGAGTTGAGCTAGGGCAATGGCTTGCATGCTGGGAGATAATTATTAATAATAATAATTTATTAGATTTGTATGCCGCCCCTCTCCGAAGACTCGGAGGGCTCACAACAAACAATATAACAGTGTACAAATCCAATGTGTAAAAGCAGTTTTTAAAAACCCTTATAATAAAAAGCAATCATACAACCCAAACAAACCATACATAAACCATAATAGCTGAGGGGTATATCAATTTCTCCATACCTGGCGACATAGGTGGGTTTTCAGGAGCTTATGAAAGGCAAGGAAGGTGGGGGCAATCCTAATCTCCAGGGGGAGTTGATTCCAGAGGGCCAGGGCCGCTACAGGGAAGGCTCTTCCCCTGGGTCCTGCCAGATGGCATTGCTTAGTCGACGGGACCCGGAGAAGGCCAACTCTGTGGGACCTAATCGGGTCGCTGGGATTCGTGCGGCAGAAGGCGGTCCTGGAGGGAATCTGGTCCGATATGGCTCTGCGTGCCACCTGTGGCACCCGTGCCATAGGTTCACCATCACTGCTATAGATTGTCTGATCCCAACCAAGCAGAAGTAAAAGCTAAAATGTTGGAGTAGGAACATATGTGGACCAAACCTCTGTTTTCTTGTCTTTAGGCGTCTTTCTGCTACTTTCTCTGCTGATTGTCTGCCTTGGGATTACCCATAAGATGAATATAGAGGAAATCCATCTATCACCATCCTTTAATTTTTATATAGGTTGTTTTGCCTCTGCCCTGGACTTCTTGTTAGGTATTTATTGATTGATAACTTTATTTCTGGTTTGCTCTGCTTCCAATGATTAAAGGCAGGATCTAACAATATCGCGATGGTCAAAGTGAAATTGGACCATCACAAATCAAGAGAAAAAGGACCTCATGATAAAACCCCAACTAAAATGCTGTGGAATAAGATGTTCTTGAATGATACACCAAAAATAAGTTAGATGGAAGATCCTTGCCTCTCACAGGACCTAAAGCAAGGGTGTCAACAGGGGTGGGCTGCTGCCCGGACGTGGGAGGAAATGGAGTTCCACCCCAGAGCACCCAATTTGCACTGAAAGTTGAAAGAAAATGCAGGGCCTCCTGTATAAGCCATGCCCACAGAGTGGTAGTAAAAATTTGTCATGCTCAAGGCTTTGGGTCCGATTTGGCCCACGGGTCTGACCCTGGAAACAGCGAAATTGCCTGAGCTCTGCTTTCACTGGATGGTGGGGAATGGAAGGATTTATATTACTTGTAGACAGCTGGCAATTTGCATTCTTTTTAGAGAGTCGTTGAGTAAAGTGACCATATTTTCCCATTGGTAAATAGGGACACCATTAACGGACATGTGTTTGTGTGTGTCTTGATTAAAAATTTGGTCTGTAAAAATAAAATTCTTCTTTATTCTATCTCTCTTTCTCCTTCCCTTTCTTTCTCTTTCTCTCTCTTTCTTTCTCTCTCTCTCCTTCCCTCTTTCTTTCTCTTCCTTCCTTCCTCTCTTTCTTTCTCTCTCTCTGTCCCCCACCAGCCTTGATTAAAAATTTTGTCTATAAAAAAATTATCTTCCTTTTTCTCTCTCTCTCTTCCTCTCTCCCCTTTTCTTTTTCTTTCTTTCTCTCTCCCTCCCTCTTTCTTTCTCTTCCTTCCTTCCTCTTTTTCTTTCTCTATTTCTCTCTGTCCCCCACCAGCCTTGATTAAAAATTTGGTCTATAAAAAAATTATCTTCCTTTCTCTCTCTCTCTCTCTCTTCCTCTCTCCCTTTTTCTTTTTCTTTCTTTCTCTCTCCCTCCCTCCCTCTTTCTTTCTCTTCCTTCCTTCCTCTTTTTCTTTCTCTCTTTCTCTCTGTCCCCCACCAGCCTTGATTAAAAATTTGGTCTATAAAAAAATTATCTTCCTTTCTCTCTCTCTTCCTCCCTCCCTTTCTCTCTCTTTCTTTATCTCTCGCTCCCTCCCTCTTTCTTTCTCTTCCTTCCTTCCTCTTTTTCTTTCTCTCTTTCTCTCTGTCCCCCACCAGCCTGGGTGAGCGTGAGCACCCTCCCGAGCTGCCATTTTACTAGCAGAGGGCTGCAGGAGGCCCAAAACAGAGCCCAGGCTGGTCACGTGTGGCCTCCCTGAGCTCTATTTTTGCTGGCACGTGGCTGTAGGAGGTTGTCATGGCCAAAAAACAGAGCCTGGGAGGGCCGTCAGAGCCTGGTAGCGCAACCTGAGCACCAGGACTGGCAGCCCATCACTGGATCAGGGCTAGAATCAAGCTTCTTTTAACCTACCCACCTTCCAATCCACACCCAAAATGCTCACTTTTCAGAAGCCTAACAGTTGGGTAATTAAGAAGGAGAAATCCTTGCTGATTGATTGCCAAATCATTTTTTTTTTTTAAATTGATTGGTAGATGCACAGATATTTTGCACAGGTTTTCATTCTCCACCCCTCTCTTCCATCCATCCCCCACTCTTTTTCAGGTATAGTTTGTTTCATGCACCCTGTTGACTTGTTCGAAAGCAGCAAGAAGGAGAACGCTCCGAGACTTGTACTAACTACCGTTTGATCATTTCCTGAGGATCCCATTGTCCAATTCACACAATCTTCTTTATGAACTCCGATTAGGTCCTGAAGCTTGGGTGGATATTGGCATTCTAACTGGTGATACATTATTTGGATTCCCACCCCCCTTGTAATTGTTATATTTTTTTCTCAGTAAGGGTTAGACATAATTTAAAAAAACTGTTGGATGTAATAAGAAATTTTTGCTCTTTTTTCTTGTTGTTTTAAAAGGGTATTTATTATAAGAATGTTAAGAAATATACATGAAAATTGATATTGAGGATATATGGAGAAAATTGAAGCTCTATAGCCGAATTAATTAGATGTGATTAAGTTTAGGAATAGTCTTAAAAGTGTATTAGCTAATAGCTTTTTAAATATCATATAAAAAATCTGAGTAATTATTTTTGTCCAGATGTCAAATGTAAAGGAGATAGCACTGGATGGATTAAGTATACCGAAATTTTAAAAACTATTTATTGTAATACAAATTCAATATTGATGTTATTTTACTTTGTATATCTAATTGGTTGATGGCATTTTACTTTGTGTATCTGATTGCAGTGAAAAATAAAAAAATTCTTTGCCATAAAAAAAAGTTTTTTATTTTTCTCCACCTTCACATGCAAATTTTAGAAATTTAACATGTGTATACATTTCAATATTACATACACATAATTCCAAATTATTCTTTGTTTCGTTAAGCCAATATCTTGATTAATTGATTCACCCCCTTTTGACCAACACCAGTCTGCCCCTCTAGCTATTCTTTTTTGTACACTCTCTCCTTTTTCAAACCCTTTTCTCCTCCAACCTGCTTTTCCTTCATTCCTCTTTGTCCTCTCTTTCTTTCTCTCTCTCTTACCGCTTCCTTCCTCAACTTCACTCACCTTCTCTTCCTCCCTTTCTACTTCCTCTGCCACCTTCTAATACATTTCCTAGAGTATTTTCCAACCTAAAAAATACCTTAACAGACTGATGCTGTACTTTCAATTTTAAAATCTAGAACTATTACTTAGAAACATAGAAACATAGAAGTCTGACGGCAGAAAAAGACCTCATGGCCCATCGAGTCTGCCCTTATACTATTTTCTGTATTTTATCTTAGGATGGATATATGTTTATCCCAGGCATGTTTAAATTCAGTTACTGTGGATTTATCTACCACGTCTGCTGGAAGTTTGTTCCAAGGATCTACTACTCTTTCAGTAAAATAATATTTTCTCATGTTGCTCTTGATCTTTCCCCCAACTAACTTCAGATTGTGTCCCCTTGTTCTTGTGTATACTTTCCTATTAAAAACACTTCCCTCCTGGACCTTATTTAACCCTTTAATATATTTAAATGTTTCGATCATGTCCCCCCTTTCCCTTCTGTCCTCCAGACTATACAGATTGAGTTCATTAAGTCTTTCCTGATACGTTTTATGCTTAAGACCTTCCACCATTCTTGTAGCCCGTCTTTGGACCTGTTCAATTTTGTCAATATCTTTTTGTAGGTGAGGTCTCCAGAACTGAACACAGTATTCCAAATGTGGTCTCACCAGCATTCTATATAGCGGGATCATAATCTCCCTCTTCCTGCTTGTTATACCTCTAGCTATGCAACCAAGCATCCTACTTGCTTTCCCTACCGCCTGACTGCACTGTTCACCCATTTTGAGACTGTCAGAAATCACTACCCCTAAATCCTTTTCTTTTGAAGTATTTGCTAACACAGAACTGCCAATACAATACTCAGATTGAGGATTCCTTTTCCCCAAGTGCATTATTTTACATTTGGAAACATTAAACTGCAGTTTCCATTGCTTTGACCATTTATCTAGTAAAGCTAAATCATTTACCATATTACAGACGCCTCCAGGAATATCAACCCTATTGCACACTTTAGAGTCATCGGCAAATAGGACTTAAGAAAGAAAGAAAGAAAGAAAGAAAGAAAGAAAGAAAGAAAGAAAGAAAGAAAGAAAGGAAAATACAATTTTATTGTAGGTATATATCCTCTAAATTCCACCCCTAAAAAAGCTAACTTTGTCATCTGGCTTCTCCCTCCAATTAATACTAAATTTCTATCAAAATTCCACATTTGGAATGTTGAAGGTGCAAGTGAGTGTTTTTATTTGCAGGCGATGGAAAATAGTTTTAAGCACTTTTTCAAAAAAATATATATATATCGATAAGCCCTAATGGCAGGGTGGTTCCGTAACTATATTCTGAAGCCATGAACGACCATGTGGAAACCATGGTAAACTTTGCCAAGGCCAAAGGAGCCACGTTTGAATTTCATGGAGATAGTTGATAGTTGTAGTTATAGTTTATTAGATTTGTATGCCGCCCCTCTCCGAAGACTCGGGCCGGCTCACAGCATAACAGTAATACAATACATTACAAATCCAATCATAAAAATTAAATCAATTTAAGAAAGCATTAATAACATAATAAAATCCCTAACTATGCAATCATACACATTCAACCTAATCTATCATGCATTAAGGCCAAAAACATAATAAAAAAGTGGGTGCCTGGTGACAAAAATAGGTCTTCAGCATTTTACGGAAGGCGAGGAGGGTGGGGGCTGTTCGAATCTCTGGAGGGAGTTGATTCCAGAGGGCCGGGGCCTCCACAGAGAAGGCTCTTCCCCTGGGTCCTGCCAGCCAACATTGTTTGGTCAACGGGACCCGGAGAAGGCCAACTCTGCAGGACCTAATCGGCCGCTGGGATTCATGCGGCAGAAGGCGGTCTCAGAGATGAAAGAAAGTTCGTTTCCATTTGCCATACTGACTATAAGATGCATTCCCCCCCCCAAAAAAGAGGGTGAAAATTTGGGTGTGTCCTATACACCGAATGTAGCCAGAAAGTGGTGATGGTCTGTGGCAATCCTGGCAGCCTGGAACAACCGATTGAGGGTATTCTGGGAGGCCAATCCACCCGGCAATCAGCTGGTCGTGCTGAATCAGGGTGCAACAATGGGCTTCGGATCAGGGATCTCCAATCTTGGCAACTTTAAGGCTTGTGGATTTCAACTCCCAGAGTTCCTCAGCCAGCAAAGCCAGACTCTGGCAAGCGGTCAACGGGGAGAGGTGTACAACTTGGGGTGGGAGCGGGGGACCCCCACATTGGCTGCGGCAGGGCGGCTCGAGCAGGTGGGGCGGTGGGTGCATCTCCTGTCTGAGCAGCTCAGCGAGGTGGGCGATGTCACAGGTGGCCATGCGCCGCATGAGGAGTTTCTTGCTCTGGCTGGCGTCAAGATATTGCCGAATAATGGTATTTCTTTACCTGGATGTATTGATTTCAAAGGGGCTCAATATATTTATACAGTGTTTCCTCGATTTTCGCGGGTTCGAACTTCGTGAAAAGTCTATACCACGGTTTTTCAAAAATCGTAATTAAAAAATACTTTGCGGGTTTTTCCCCTATACCACGTTTTTTCCTGCCCGATGACATCATATGTCACCGCCAAACTTTCATCCGACTTTAATAAATAGATTTTTTAATAAACTTTAATAAATAAACATGGTGAGTAAAGATCTAAATGGTTGCTAAGGGAATGGGAAATTGCACTTTAGGGGTTTAAAGTGTTAAGAGAAGGCTTGTGATACTGTTCATATCCAAAAATAGTGTATTTACTTCCGCACCTCTACTTCGCGGAAATTCGACTTTCGCAGGCAGTCTCGGAACGCATCCCCCGCGAAAATTGAGGGAACACTGTATATTAAATTTTATATTGTTTTATTGCACTTACTGTTCTTATATATTTTATATTGGTGGTATTTATTGCTAGTACTGTAGCTGCCCAGAGTCCAACTTGGTAGGCAGATAAATCCCCATGAATGAATGAATGAATGAATGAATGAATGAATGAATGAATGAATGAATAAATAAATAAATTTGCTGCCTGAAAAAAGGGGCTCATGGTTATTTTTCACACTTAAGACCAATGCAGCATCTCCATGGCATGTGATCAAAATTCAGATGCTTGTCAACAGATTCATATTGATGATGATTGCAGTGTCCTAAGGTCAAGTGTTTACCTTTTGTGACCTTCTGACAACTAGGAGAAGCCAGATTCACTTAACCTAAAGGTTACTAACTTAACAGATGCAGTGATTCCCCCAACAAACTGTCAAGAAACTGTTGTAAAATGGGCCAAACCTCCCTTAAGAAACATTTCACTCAGCAACAGAAATGCTGCGCTCAATTGCGGCCGTAAATCAAGGACTTAGCCTGTACACCAAAACCGACAAGAAAAAAAAAACCAGTTTTATTTCCAACAGTCCAGTTGGAAATTACAAGGAATCAAGAGAGCGCCGAAAGGATCAAAGTAACAGAAGGGGCGCCTTTGATGTCCGCCCCGCCCACTTCTTGCTTCCGCCCCGCCCACCGCACGGCTCCCAAGAAGATTCCTTCGTGAGGTAAACGTGGCTTTGCCTCACCGTGGCTGGCAAAATGCGGCCACGTCGAATTTAAAGCAAAGGGGGGGGGGGGGGGAAACAGAAGGAATCCCGGATCAGCAACTGTTCAAAACGTCTCGTTTACAGTTCTTCCTTTTCTAAATTGCCTCCGTGTGGTCTGACACCAAGTGTCCGCCGCCGAAGAACGCTAACTACCCTCCCTTCCTCGGTGTTTTTCTCCACTTCCTCAGAGTAGTTATAGTTCTCTTGGCCCCGCTTTGCCGGCGCGCCCTCAGCTCGCCGACTTCTCCTTACGCGCCAGGAATCTCCAACCCCAGGCGGCGTATTTCCTCGGCTGCCCGCTCGGTCTCTTTTATTTATTAATTCGGCTTCTGTGCCGCCCAATCGCAATGGGACTCTTCCCAGACCTCCTCCGCCAGTCGGGCCCCCTTTCTTTCAGGAGCGTCCCCATCCGCCGTCGCCGCCTTGGGCGCGCGCGCCCTCCGCCGAGACCCTGGATCCCGCCTCCCGCCTCGGCGCTGCGGCTTCGTTGCAGGAGGGGCGCGGCGGGATCCCCTCATGCCTCCTTTCTCCGCCCGGGGTGGGAAGGGGATGCAGGCTCCCCCGAAAGTTACTCCCGAGGCGGAGAATTTCCTCTCCTTCCCAAGCAGCCGGGAAAGAAAGCAGCAGCAGAGAGAAAGAGACGCCTGGATGGAGCAAGGAGGGCGGCCCGGTGGGGTGACTTGCAATGAATGAAGCGCTCCGGGCGCTTGTCAAGAGGGATCCGGGGATCCGGGCTTACCTGTTGGTCATTCCAGCAGCCGCGATCCCCAACATCGCAAAACCCCAAGCGGGCGAAGAGAAGCGCCCCCTCAGCCGAGAACAAACTTTCTTCCCTGCTTTCCTTCCTTCCTGGCTGATTCCAGGCGAGTTCTTTCCCAGGCAAGTTCCGCGCAGCAGCTGCAGGCGGGGCCGCCCCCGCACAGGCAACGCAGGAAGCGGGAGGAGTGAGCCGGGAGGCGGCAGCAATGGCGCGTCACTCCTCACAACCAAACCCAGCCTCCTCCGTGTCTCTTCCCGCGCCCGCGGCGGCGAAGAAAGGAAGGCCGGCGGAGCGTCCTCGGGACGCTTCACAGGCAAATACCTCACACACACACACCCCACACACCCCCCTCATTTCGAATGGACTGCCGCGGCTTTCTGACTGGGGGAGCCTCTCTAAGAGTTGTTCTTTTCCCAACCCTACGCGAGAGAGAACGGACCACCCGCCGCTGAAAAGTTGCCTCAACCCACCAAAAAGGGCCGGACTGGAATTCGTGTGTTTGTATGTTGTGTATTTGGGTGCTGGTGTGTGTGCTTTTGAGGCGCGCGCGGCGGGTGAGGGTGGTTATTTTACTTTCCCCGTCTGTCTTCGCCTTTCTCTTCTTTTGCATTGAATCTTTCCCATCACCTTTTGTTCTTCTTTCAAATCTGCACTGGAAGTTCTAATATTCCCCTTCCTGAATCCTATTTAGGTGTTAGGACGCTTCAAGGCAAATAATTATCAGTAGGAAAACTGGTCAAAACATCTATCTATCTATCTATCTATCTATCTATCTATCTATCTATCTATCTATCTATCTATCTGGGACTGGTCTCTGGGTGTCACACGACTTTCGTTGCCAATGACAATTCGTTGCTTGACAATGACAATAAATTTATTATTATTGTTATTATTGTTATTATTATTATTATTTTCTCTCTCTCTATCTATCTATCTATCTTTTCCATCCATCCATCCATCTATCCCTCTTATCCATCTTATCCATCCATCCATCCATCCAGTCTAATCTCCCCACACCCCATTTCTATGCTGCCCTACTCCCTAGGGACTCAGGGTAGCTCACAGCAAAAATAAACATGGGTCAATATAAAAACATTTCAATTTTAAATTATTGCAGCCATTATTGCTGCTTGTAACACCCCACGGGCCAACATCACTAGTAACACACACACCCCACTCACATTAGAAAGCCTTCTGGACATTTCTGCCAATTTTTAACACACACACCCAACCTTCTTCCTTTCTTATGTCAGAATTGTCATTCAGAAGGATCATTAATGGGTGGGGTCAGATGTTCCTATCTCAGAGATCTTGAATAGAGGTTGTTGTTTTTCTGTGTGTCCATTTAGTTAAGAGTATTTCTGAAGAGACTTTGATTATCTAAATGGTCTACTGTAGTCACTGCATTTTATTTTGTTTGTGGTCTACATTACGTCACCCCTTTAAAAAAAGAAACCCATTAAGAATAGCCGTTTGATATCTTTGGATTGGTAGCATCTTCATCCTTCAGGGAATTCAATAACCAGGACAAGAACATGTATCCCCTAAAGTTTTTGACCGCATTAGTTGGAGCTTATCAAGAATTTTTAGATAAAGAGTTAGTGTACTAATACAGTAGTCCCTCGCTATACCGCGCTTCACCTACTGCGGCTTCACTTCATCGCGGGTTTCTGAGGAAGTCGATCGGCAGATTTAAACAGCCCGCTGAACTCGATCGGCAGGGTTTTAAAAAAATATATATATATCTAAAATTGTAAATACTGTATTTAAATACTGTATCTAAAATAAATACTGTGTGGGAAGGGTTTATAAACACTTAAAACAATGAAAACTTACCAAACAATTACAATATAAATACTTAAATAAGTACTATCAGTCGATAAATTCCCCATCGCGGATTTCACCTATCGCGGTCGGGTCTGGAACGTAACACCAGCGATAGGTGAGGGACTACTGTAGTTCAAGGTTACGAAGATTTGGAAGCAACTGCAGCAGCAAATACATGCCCAGGAGCAGTTATATACTTCCTTGTTAGCACAGCAAAAATGTCATCTAAAAAACTAAATGTCTCCAAACTGCTATTAAATTGAGCTTAACTGCATTTAAGTAGAATAATAATTAGAATGGCAGTCTAAAGAGAGATTAGATAGGATGTGAATTGTGAGTTTAGCAATATGCCAAAAGGAATATCCACAGCTTCCAGACTGAAAGAGTTGAAAACTCTTGGCTTTCTAATTCATACAACAGATTTGCCAGAAAAATGTTATAATAATAGATCAACATTCACACAACATTTAAAAGTTCAGGTAAGTGATCATTCAAACTAGTATATCATTATGACCACAATTGAGTACAAAATTTCTGTTGTTAAGTGAGATGTTTGCTAAGTGGGTTTTGCCCCATTTTCTGACCTTTCTTGACAAAGTTATTAAGTGAATCACTGCAATTGATAAGTTAGTAACCTGGTTGCTAAGTGGATCTGGCTTCCCCATTTATTTCCCCCCCCCCGCCAAAAGGTTGCAAAAAGTAATCACATGACCTTGGGACCCAGCAAGTCATAAATATGTACAAGTTGCTAAGCATGTGAATTTTGATCACATGATCATGAGGCTGCTACAAAGTTGTAAGTAATAATAAACATAGAAAACCATGTCTGTCCAGACAAGACAAACCCAATACACTATGAAAAGTGCACTCAATAGATCACCCAATGCCCGGGAAAAGTCAGTTTTTAAACACTTTGCAAACATCATCAAGGTAGGAAAAACATGGATATCTGCGGAAATGTTTCCTCTGACTTTGCATCGCAATTCCAAAATCTTCCCTCAAGATCTGTTTCCAACCACTTCTGAGAATTGAATTCATAAAGCTTTATTCTGCTAATCACAAGTTCATTCCAACCAATTCCATGCTCATGCAACGGGTACTACACTGTGATAATCTTGAGATCATTATAGTATGACTTGTTTACATTGAACAGAGCCTCAGATTTCACCTTTGGAGGGAAAAAACCCACTTAAAACTACATCAAGCTATTGTTTAGGGAATGGTTGTACATATAGCTTGTTGGTGACATATTTCATTTACAACTATTGTCTCATCATCTCATTATATAGCCAAAGGAATCAAGAGAATGAGATAACCAACAAATGTTTGGACTCCCAGTTGACTCCTGTGGGACGTATCTGAATTATTTTCAATATTTTTCAATATCTTCAAAAAGCCTTGGTGGTGCAGTGATTAGAGTACAGTACAGCAAGCTACTTCTGCTGATCACCAGCTGCCAGCAGTTTGGCAGATCGAATCTCAATTGGTTCAAGGTTGACTCAGCCTTCCACTCTTCCAAGGTAAAATAAGGACCCAGATTGTTGGGGAAAATATTGGTCTCAGCTTAGAGAGGGCTGTAAAGCACTGTGAAGCAGTGTATAAATCTAAATGCTATTGCTATATTGCTAATATACAATATGTCAAATCCCCAGCATGGATATAGTGTTACAAAATTTTTTACTCAATGTTAATGATATTTTGTATGATAAATGGTATTTATCTTTAATTCCTCTGCAAGCTATCATACTTCGATGTTTTATAGTGCTATGTCTTATATCTGGGTTCATTGAGCCCACTTGCTGGAAATGATTGAGCCTTCACCCAAATAATTTGGAATGATCTGAAATAAAATGTGCAGAGTACACATGCATATAGGCTGTTTAGTTTTTGAAAGGATTTGTAAAAGAATGGAAATAATACCAGAGTCTGCAGTGAGGTCTTCAGAGAATTAGCCATGCATGTTGACATTTCACATTGTATTTGAAGGAGTGAAAGCAGATTCATGTGTTTCCTAAAATAGCTCTTTAAAAGGTAGGTATGGCTGAGTGATGTATTATGTCCTGAACAAAAATAGAGTAAGATTACACTTAATATATTGACAAAGGTATGTTAGTGATCACTTTGACTTCCTTTCTGATTCACTGCCAATGTTCAGTCTGAACTTTACTAAAGATCTTAAGAGATTTATTTCAGCCGGTTGCCTTGGAAATAAGCAAAACAAAACAGCCCAAATGGAATATTGCCCTTTATTACCCCACCCATCCAAAGTATATTTTAAAATGTTTATCCATGAAACAAACCTTCAGTGTTCTATATTGATTCCTGTATTAGTACAGTATTAAAGAATTATTTGTTTAAAATATTAGATGAGCATTCCACAAGCCTAAAATACATTATATTAGTATATTAGATGAGCTCACATCATATTAGCATAATTAATGATGTGCTCACAGATAGAAAACTGTAACTTGTATTTCAGTAGTATTTGCTCTGCCACTGTAACACATTAGTTTTAAGAATATTTATGGCAGTAATCCAGTAACTTTGACACAAAGTCAAAGTTATGCAGCTGTGCAGTATTGGAAGCTTCTGATGTTCTCAGTAGGCATTTGGTAAGAATCCAAAAAACACATAAACCCAAGTCAGTAAATCACAACTGACATATCATAGCCCCATGCGAGCAAAACATATTGTAATGTATACTCCATCTCCATCTGTATCTTCAAATCCATTTTATCCTTAAATATCTCAGGTGCTTTTTGATGCATGAGAAAGGCAATCTGAAAGAATATTTTGTAACGAAAGTTGGGGCTATTGTTCTTTAGTTCCTCCAGTTTGAAGAAGCATTGAAACATTTTCTTTTAAAATGATGCCAGAACTTATACTATTTTTTCCTCTATCCCAAGATGATGGGAAACATAATGGAAACAATTTTGGACTACAGTCCTGCTAACATTGATAAGTATCAAATAACCAAAAAATTTGTGCAAATTCAAAAAGATGTAGTCTAGAGTTAGTCTAGATGTAGTCTACAGTTACTTTACTTTAGTCAAGTCCACGGAATGGCAACTTTACTGTCTTTACAAAACCATTTGTGCCTATCTGAACTGTATCATTTTTCACTGGTCCCAACATGATCCATACTTTTATTGTATCAGCAGAAGATAAAAAGTTTGTTCGTTTTTGTATTGTATTCTTTTATTTTTTATTTTTGTATTTTGTATTGCTAGCATTATTGTTTAGGAGGAGAATAGAATAGAGCAGAACAGAATATAAAAAACAGATGGAAGTTTCAAGTGATCCTGTTGAAAGTGGTAAAAGTAGTCCTCAACCTACAGTGATGATTGGGATCATTAAATGAAGCAGTTGTTAAGTGAGTTGCATCCAATTTTACAACCTTTTGTGCTGTGGTCATTAAATGAATCACGTGGCTGTTAAGCAAATCGAGCTTCCGCCCACTGCCTTTGCTTATCGGAAGCTCCCTAGCAAGGTTTCTGATGGTGATCACATGATGCAGAACTCTGCAACCATCCTAATATGCCAGTCCCCAAGCGCCTGAAGTTTGATCACATGACCAGGGTGGGTGAACACTGCGATAGACAGAAATTCGAGGACTGGTTGTAAGTTGCTTTTTTTACTACTATAACACTGAACGATTGTTAAACAAATGATCACAAGTTGAGCACTACTGTATTTGGGAAAGAGAATTTGACAAGCTAAGTTCCCACTTCAAAATGCTTGGAAGCCTTTAAAACAGGGCTGTCACGCTCCTGATCCACAGTCCAGATGCGTCACGCACTGACCACACCCATACCGCTTAACGAAGGGAGGGGAAATCCCGATATGTCACGTGATGCTGCCATCACGACAAGACTTTGATATCCCTACTTTAAAGCATGCAGGTGACCACAGACAGTATCTGTCTTGGTGATAATCTTAGAATTAATTGTAGAATCCTATTATTTTCCATTTGGGTCTATTAAAAAAGTTAACTGTTTTCTCTATAGTTGCAGCGTACATTTTCTGTTTCTTCAGTATTTCCATATAATATTTTTGCATTAGTACCATCCTTAATTTGTCACAGGTGATTAAAAATGGGCTATAACATTCTAGATAAAACTTCAATATTCTGTGATATTTCTCTCTCTCTGTGTAGCTTTGATGGTTCATATAAAGTATTGCCTTCCTCTCTTTTTTTAAAGATGCAACAGGCAGCTAAATTGTGCTAAGATTACCTGGGATAAGTATAGTAGATTACTGTATATTGTTTTCATTCACTCTTCCATCAGCTAAAGTGGAATTACCCAGTTTTGTAGACCGGGGACGGGGGGGATTGGATGGTTTGCACAAGCAGCCAGCAAGCGTGTGCACATGAATCTCCAGTTGTGGTTCCAACATGATCCATACTTTTATTGTATCAGCAGAAGATAAAAAGTTTGTTTATTGTATCAGCAGAAGATTAAAAGTTTGTTCGTTTTTGTGTTCCTGTTTTAAGGTTCTCCAGGAGTCAGTATTGAAGTTGTTGTGCTAGCATTATTGTTTAGGCGGAGAATAGAACAGAACAGAATATAAAAAACAGATGGAAGTTTCAAGCGATCCTGCACACACCCTTGTTGCACTTGTAAATAGAGCTGCACTTGTAAATAGGGCATGTGCACATGCGCTCTCTCATTGCTCAGGTGAGAGTATGCATGCACATTCAAGCTCACTGGCTGTTCCCACAGCCCAGTTTCAAACCACTCACTGCCCACTAATGGGCCACAACCTACAGGTTGGGGACTTCTGAGCTAAAGCATAAACTCATAGGGGAGGAGTCAACTCCAATATATAGGAAGCTACTACATTAAACCTATGCAATAGGTCAGAAGGTATAACATATTTTATTTAGATGACACTTCTTAATCCACTTTGAATGCTTTTGCTTCAGCAGGAAACAGAAAACACATGTGTAGGCTAATCCAAAACAGTTAACAATTAAATTAAGAAAAAGCATTGAGGCATCTCCCTTCTGTCTTGGTTGCTTAAATCCATTCAAATTATGTTTCATCTGGTATTATCTTTCTAATAGGCAAATAGTTTGGCTACATATACAACAATGTTTTATAAAGAAACCACATATAGAGAGCTCAAAAAGACTCTTTAGAGACTTCAGTGACAGATGAGCCAAACTGGAAAGGGCAAGAAAAGCAAGACTTTTCCTTATTTATCTAAGAATACAGTACCAATACACCCATGTAGCTAGGCTTTGAGAAAGTCTATCCACATCAGTATTTTAGTTTGGTTATGGGACTTGCTGTAATTAACTAATACAATATCAAGTCCCTTCAATTTAGAAAAGATAAACCAATAATATTTATGAAATATGAACGTAGTCAATTCTCAGCCATCCATGAATCTCAGATCTATTATTATGTAAGTTTTAAAGGAAATACAATAAAATTAGGGTAGGGAAATCAAGTGGTGCAGTTGTCCTTTTATTAAAAAATGGCCTTTGCACTGGTTATGGCAGAATGTTTATATATGTATTTGGAAAAATAAGCACACAAGTTATACTGTGGTGGAACAAGGATGTTTTTGTTACAAAGTCCTCTACATCAGGAGTCTCCAATTTTGGAGTCCCCCTGGGAGTTGAAGTGCCCAATTTTTAAATTGCCAAGGTTGGAGACCCCTGTCTGTATGCCTCCTCTTTATCATCATTGTCAGAATGCTAACTTGTAGGAAGGGTGTCAATCGACATATTCTGCTCCATTGAGATGATGGTTTATAGATGTAGACCTTCATCTATATTTGTGGCCACTGGCCATGATATTAGTTACAATGATGTCCAAATAATGTACAGTATTTTTTCATTACAACAGCACACAAATGACATGATTATGTAACTACTGTAGCTCGGTAAAGTCTGACCCTTATATGTACAATGTGTTATTTGCATGTTATGGCACATGCTGTCACCTCCCAGCACCATCTAGTAGTCACAGATCTCTCTCCCCCACCCTCCCTCCCTTTAGTTGCACTAAACCCAGTGAACGTGAAAATGTCCTCCTGGGAAAACTTTTGCCTTTAACTTTGTTTTTCTATTTTTCTGGAAACAGCTTTACATACTTTAAAAATAGCAGCTCAATAAACGTTTACAAAATACCACATTTTGTATCCATTATTTTAATTTGGAATCCTGGTCACATTACCCAAAATCTTTCTCAGTAGTGTAAAATATATTTAAGGCATGTGGATAATAAATTACATTTTACAAGTTTTTGTATTTTAATATACTAAACATACAACCAAAAATGAAAAGTAATAAACAGAGATATATATGCATAATTTATTCACAGTCTGAAATTATTTAAAAAAGGATTTGAAATGACCAAAAAGACAATTTCATGTTGTCACAGCTATTAATAAAAGTGTGTAGATCAGGAAATAATCAGTAGCAAGTTTACAGGTATGCTAATTTTGGAATTAGTAAACTATTAATGATGGTGCAGAGATTTTCCTTCTCATTTAAAGCATGTAATGTACATGATAGGGAACAAGTTAAACTATTGACTTGTGAAATTCACACTTTTTAAAAAGGAAGAGGCACATCCTGTTCCACCATTCTGAAAATGATTGGAAAGTGAGCTCAGTTTAAGCATATAAAATGTTTATTTTTATAATTGTATGACATTTCTTGATCATATCAGAAGTTTCTTTGCTTATCCTTGATAGCACTGATAGTAGGAGAAGAAAGCTAAGCATTGTGGCTGTTCAGATCCCAGCCTTTCTTCACAAGTCAGCCACATCTTTCATCATTACTGGTCTCTTCTAAATTTGCTGGAGGTCAAAGACAAACTTTTAACATTTCAAGCAACCTTCCCACTCGTTGCTCCTCAGATATTCTCTTTCAATTCTTTGAGACCACACTGGCTAAAAATTCTGGGAAAGGACCTCCAACACATTTAGAGCAGATCTGGATGACAAAAGTTGTGGCTCACATATGAAAAACCCCCTAGAATCTGAACATCCCCAATGCTTCGTTTTCCCTCTTTTACTGTCAGCGCTATCAAGGTTAAGCAAAGAGACTTCTGATATGACCAAGAAATTATTATTATTACTGAAGATAAATGTTTTATATGCTTAAACTGAGCTCACTTTCCAAACATTTTCAGAATGGTGGAATTGGACAGCCACTATAACTTATGGTCGAAATGTTTTGAACTAGACAAAAGAGCTAAGGGCTGTATTCTCATGTTATACTTCAATGGCTAGATATGTTTTCCCCCCTGAACTGTATATCTGAATGCCTATGAAAACTTATGATGACCAATATATTTTGTTGAATAGGCATTTCTGAAATGGCCTTTCCATTAAAATGTCATCTCTTAATAACTAAATATTTCTTCTTCCATATAATAATTGCACTATTTTCAGATACAGGATATTCATTGGATAAAGATGGTGAATAGGCACTAAATCATTTCTCTCAAGAACAGTTATCTCCAAAACTGCATATTTCATTCATAGATAACACAGGGCACAATAGCATCAGCAGCTTCTTCCCTATAGACAACAAGATAATTGTTTCTTAATCCATCTTGGTCTTGTGCTGGACTCTAGCAGTAACCTATTTGACAGCACATACAACTGGACACCAAGGAATTCTGTAAACAATAAGTTGCCCCCACCCCAACAGCTTCAATCACATTTATTCAAATAAATGGATTTTAAATTATTAATGGATCTTAAATTTTATGAGCTCTAAATCCAAGATTCTATACATGCCAGCATCTTTTTTTGTACACATTACACAAAGAGATCCAATTCTGAAGCAGAATGCAGATAAAGAACAAGAGTCACAAAAGTAAATCTGTATGTGACTAAATGGTATCTTGACATAAGAACTACATTTCAGTATTTTTTCTTTGGCTAACATTCAATTTAGATTATCCCAAGCAATTATATTTTGGATTTATCATTCATACTAAAATATCATTTCTACCTTTAGATGCTGACACAAGAAATGTATCAATGTTTCCTTTGAACGACAGTTTCCAACTGATTTTTAAATTATGCATATTTGTTTTTGATTTGATTTTTAAAAGTTTGCTTTTAGTCTTTTTCAAGTATGGATTGAATGGAAAATGCAATAATCTGTCAAGACACTGTCCCAAGAGAAGAAGTCTAAAGAATCATTAAATAAGCTTGGGAAATTTCTTATTGTTAAAGTAAAGTGAATGTGCAGAAGACGTTCACTTCATTTTTGCATTCAGCTTTCAGTTCCAGAAGAATAAGCATTTTAAAGCTCAGCAAAATCTTATCTTTCTTTTTTTGTGTTTTGTTTGGGGTACTAAAGAAATAAAGCTTTGAACAGCATAGGAAGTCCGTAGTCAGCATTTTCTGTTAACGACAGGCTTACCACAGATCACCAAACTGAATCATACATATTCTCCTAGACTGATAAAAAAGGAAGAATGCAAGTGGTAGTTCAGCCAAAGTTAATATCCTCTAGATGTTTTGAACTGCAACATATAGAATTCCAAGGCTGAACGTCTTAGAAGTTGTATTGAATCTATTACTAGAGGATAGCAGATTGTGGAAGCCTGCTACTGTCAGAAATTCCACCCCAGGAGAGTGAGGTCTTCAAACATACAGAATTTTGCTCTGTGAAAACTTACAGGTTCATTTTGATGAATGATGGTCGCACAAAGTATGTTATGCAAAATTGTCTCCCCAGTCAGTGAAAAAGATAGCTCTTGTTAAGAGGGAAGTTCATTGAAAACCTCCATACTTGACCTAAAAAGGAGTCAGAAACTGAGACTACAAGAATTACACCAAGCCCTTCAACAAATCTCATTTAGAATATTATTTCTTAAAAAGAAACAAAAAGGGCAGTTGTGGGAAAACCCCAAACAAGAGTTACCCGCCTATATGTTTCATCCCTTATGGTTGTAATTCTTCCCAGGGCGGCTGCCGATTTTGAATGAGTGAAAACTCATCGGAGTCCGGACCAGCTGTGTAAATATGATGCCCATCCAGAGGCCTGGGACAGGGTCTCTTCATCACCTTACAAAACACAACACAACACATATTGGTTTTAATATCCAGCCCCAGTTTTAAATGACAAGACATAGAGCACAATTCAAACTTTTAGTTAATTACACTATACAGTCTTCTCTTGACTTTCATGGGGGATACATTCCAAGACCGCCCGCGGAAGTCAATTTTCTGCAAAGTAAAGATGCTCCCTTCCTTCCTTCCTTCCTCTCCCTCCCTCCTCCATTCCTGGTTTTACTTACCACCAGAACCCACAGGGTGGCAAGCTGGGGGCTTTGCTGAGCTCACTGTGGCGGTGGCGGGCGGCAGTAAGCCTCAGCTTCAAGTGGAGCCTACCAACGCTCTGAGAATTAAAGGGGAGGGATTGGGAGGCTGGGACGGAAGCAGAGCTTTTATTTAAAGAATCAGGATGGCTGGGGTGGAGGAGTGGAGGAGGAGAGTTAAAACGCACAGTATTGTACATCGGGCGACCCCGGAAAACCTTTGGTATGCAAAAAAACCCGGAGTATTTTTTTAATAATTTTTTTTAAAACTGTGGTATAGACTTGTCGCGAATGTCGGACCCACGAAAGTCAAGAGAACACTGTACTTTAAATGTGCATAATGGGGATGATTCGTTTGATTAGAATCACAAAAATTACCAATGGCAGGATAAGCTATGTTAGCCTGTGGTAGCAAAAAATTAGGAAGCATCTGATAGCACCTTTACTGACTAACATTGAATTGAAATTGAGCTGTAGAGATCCAGCAGATTTAAGCAAGAAATATCAAGGATCTGCTAGGAAACATACTCGCTTGTTCCACACAGATTGATTAGATAATGATTTTAAGGCACTTTTGCTCAATGGTTTTTAAATGAATAAATTAAAAAATCATTGGAAAAGAAATACCTACAGTTAAATATTTTGAATAATTTGAACATAAGTAGACGAGAGATGATTTCTTACAAGTAGCAATTTTAGATTGTACCATTGCCTTTGTTAAGTAGTCTTTTTTCAACAGTGTCAAATACAAGAAAACAATGGTTGGAATTAGTTGCAGATGTTGCAAATGTTATTATGTCTCCCCTCCTTTATCAATGCTAGTAGCAACACAGACTGGCATACCTTGAGCAATTGCAACAAGTTTTCCTTTTTCTTCTGGGCTTAGTTGCAACATGGTGTCTATTACTGGAAGAAGTCTCTGTCTTTCACTGCCTGATTTTAGAAATATAAACTGCAATAGAACATTCTTCAAATATTCCAGATTAGCAACAGATTTCTCTCGCTCCTGGTTTCTTTCTAATCGCCTTATTTCACTTTTAAGAAGCTGAAAATGACAAAAAACAAACAAACCTGAAGAAATGTATTTCTCAGAACGAAAACAAGAAAGCACAGAGTTTATCAGGCAAAGTTATACTAGAAAAATACAAAATAATCCACAATATATTCCATGTTAAAACATCCAAGATAAATATGGTGCAATAATGAACCACAGGATCAGTTTGTCGTCTTTCAGGTATTGCTGAATAGATTTCCTATGAATTCTAATCATTAGCTATGTGTCTCAGGCTAAAAGGAATAAAACCAGGGGTGGGATTCAGTCGGTTCGGATGAACCTGATGTTAATTTTACATCTGGTTCATCGAAATGGTAGATGCAGGGATTGGCTGACCCTGGCCATCCCACCCCTCCCAGGAATCTCCACATGGCCCGTTTTGAATGTGAAGTAAGTATAGGGCCTACGCAGTGTTGTGGTTCAGCCTGAGGCTGCTCAGGGACCAGCTGTGTCTCTGCTGGCTCCATGTCCGGAGGAGGAGGACAGCGAAGAGAAGGGGGCTGAACAGTCGGACGGGGGAGAGGAAAGTCAGGAATGGGACGAAGGAGAACAGCATGAGAGCCCCGGGGAGGGGGGTGCTCTCCCCAGCCAGTAGCTTGGAGTCATTAGGTGATGACGCACAAGCCGTCATTGACATGCGACAGAGA
Source organism: Erythrolamprus reginae (assembly GCF_031021105.1). Classification (NCBI taxonomy): domain Eukaryota; kingdom Metazoa; phylum Chordata; class Lepidosauria; order Squamata; family Dipsadidae; genus Erythrolamprus; species Erythrolamprus reginae. The sequence continues at coordinate 102,341,722 of NC_091953.1, read as the reverse complement.
CGTTCAGATCAAAGAAAGGAGCAATTAAAGAAATATTATCAGCACTGAATTAGGAACAGCTGGGTTTGGGTGTGGTCCTCCTTAGCAGGGTTTAAAAGGCAGGCAAGCCCTTGAAGCCATGTGGAGTGTTATCAATTGGAGTTACGGTGTCCTGCTTTGTTCTCGACGTCTCTGTTCCTGGCTTGTGGCCCAGCAGTTTGGAAGACCCGTGGGAGGTGTAGGTCTGCTATCTACAGCCTCGTCTTGGCAGCAAGAATCCTGTATTGCTGCATGGACTTTTGTCTTCGTGGATATATCTGAAGATACAGCGTTTTCCTGTTTGTAAGGACATTTTCTGTTACCTGTGTTTTTCTTGAATTTTATAAACTGCCTTTGCCTTTTACCGGTGTGTCTGGCTTCTCTTTTTGGGTTGGTCTTGGCTTCTGTAGTGACCCAGACAGAACACGCAGAAGCTCTGTGAGGGAGAAAAATGGGCCTACTAGAAATGGCACATTTCTGGCCTCCAGAGGGCCTATGGAGCCCGGGGGAGGCCATTTTCGCCTTCCTGGAGGCTTGAGAAAAGCCTCCGGAGCCTGGGGAGGGAAAAACACCTCCCCTGTCGTGATGCAGAAGGCTGAGTAAGCCATACCAGGGTTGATATTCCTGGAGGCGTCTGTAATATGGCAAATGATTTAGCTTTACTAGATAAGTGGTCAAAGCAATGGAAACTGCAGTTTAATGTTTCCAAATGTAAAATAATGTACTTGGGCAAAGGAAATCCTCAATCTGAGTATTGTATTGGCAGTTCTATGTTAGCAAAAACTTCAGAAGAGAAGGATTTAGGGGTAGTGGTTTCTGACAGTCTCAAAATGGGTGAACAGTGCAGTCAGGTGGTGGGGAAAGCAAGTAGAATGCTTGGCTGCATAGCTAGAGGTATAACAAGCAAGAAGAGGGAGATTGTGATTCCGCTGTATAGAGCGTTGGTGAGACCATGTTTGGAATACTGTGTTCAGTTCTGGAGACCTCACCTACAAAAAGATATTGATAAAATTGAACTGGTCCAAAGACGGGCTACAAAAATGGTGGAAGGTCTTGAGCATAAAACTTATTAGGAAAGACTTAATGAACTCAATCTGTATAGTCTGGAGGACAGAAGGGAGAGGGGGAATATGATTGAAACATTTCAATATGTTAAAGGGTTAAATAAGGTTCAGGAGAGAAGTGTTTTTAATAGGAAAGTGAACACAAGAACAAGGGGGCACAATCTGAGGTTAGTTGGGGAAAATATTAGAAGAAACGTGAGAAAATATTATTTTACTGAAAGAGTAGTAGATGCTTGGAACAAACTTCCAGCAGACGTGGTTGGTAAATCCAAAGTAACTGAATTTAAACATGCCTGGGATAAACATATACCCATCCTAAAATAAAATACGGGAAATAGTATAAGGGCAGACTAGATGGACCATGAGGTCTTTTTATGCCGCCAATCTTCTATGTTTCTATGTTTCTATGGCCATGCTCACTCAGCAACCAGGCAGATAGGTGGTTGCTAAATTTTTCAATCCTGCCCCTGAATATAACTCACATTTCCTGATTTCTCATATAATAAATTCCTTCGCAGTCAGGAAAACTTTAATTGAAAACACCAATGATCTTCAAATCTGCCAGGGGCTTAAACTATTGCACTGTGTTCCTCCTGATTTCAAGCATCCTGTCTGATGGGAAAATACACCAGCCTCTCTTGAGTTGTTGGAAAGGCGTGATGGCACAGTGGTTAGAATGCAGTATTGCAGGCTAACTCTGCTCACAGCCAGGAGGAGTGTGATCCTGAACAACTCAAGGTTGACTACTCAGTCTTCCATCCTTCCGAAGTCAAATGAGGACCCAGATTGTTGAGGGTAGCATGCTGACATTTGCAAACTGCTTAGAGAGTGCTGTAAAGCACTAGGGGAAGGTGTATGAGTGCTATTGTCAGGAACAATTGTTTGTTTTGGCTTACACCCCCCCTGGCTTTGATTCATGTTCTTGCCTGTGTCTTGTCTTTGCATATTCCAGGCTCTATGCAGCCAAATTCTACATTTTATAAATACAATTCCATATCACATTGAAAACCTGAACCATAATTGTTTTTAACATATGTATTCATTTGAAACCATAATGGATGACACACCAGGACCAAATCAAACTTTGCATATTGCCAACCTAAGAAATTTTTAACTACCTTGAAGGATTCTAAACATTATTTAAGGAGTCCAGTTCAGAACTCTGATAGGGGCAACTTCTCTTACCTCTTCCATTCCTTCTGTATTTTATTTACTTATCCATCCATCAAGTTACCTGTGTACCACTTTTGCCCAAAAACTTCTAACAATAGAATCACTACTTACATAGGAATCTAATAAAGATCACTACTTACATAGGAATCTAATAAAGGATGGCATGATAGTAGAGAGTGTAAATTCTTGTTGTGTAAATAAAAGCAAAATATCATCAAATTCACATATATTTTAAATCTAAATTGGAGCACGGTAAGTACGAGCCTACTAACCTTAATTTGTTCCATTAGGATGACATTGGTTGCTTCTGACTCATGAAGCAATCCACTTAAGTGATCAGCACTCTTTGATGTTGTATTTAACTTCTGGACCAACTCTTGTTTTGTGAGTTCTGTCTCCCATTGTGGAGGTTCTAAAATTGTTTACAAAAAGCAATTTTGTAGTTAGCTGAGTACATTTTTAAAAACTCTATGGATTCTAATTTATGGCTGTAACCAAAAATAGTATGCATTTTACACTTAAGTCCACTGGTGCAAACAATATCAAAAGCAAACCCTTTTTGAACCTTAGTAATCAGAATGCTACTAATCAGTTATCCATACTTTACATACATACATACATACATTACATACTTTATATTAGTCATGTTGTCATTAGCCAGCATTATAAAAATAATATGTGAAAATTCTACATCTGTTTAGAATACTATGAATTGGCACCATAAATTTAAGAAAAGCAGAGATTTATAAGACACGTTACTTTATCACAAAATGAAACTTAGATGGGGGTTTGTTCACTTCTTTGCTCCTCTGTATCTCTAACTGTAGCACAATGTTCCCCAGAATACTTGGAAGCTGATGTCCATGCACTTTAAAATGATTAAAATTGGGAAATGGACGATGCAAAAGACCTCCAATACATGGTATGTGAAGAAACATACACAATGAAAGGCTACTTTGATAAAAATAGCCAGACCAAGGCCGTTCTCCAAAATTTGAAAGCAGTGCAGCAAAGAAAGCAGTTGAACATCCACGGAGAACTGTAAACAAGGTTATTTCCATAATATTATGTAACCTAATGTTTCAGACACAGAGTAGCAATTACTCGTATACATATCTCATAATAATTTCTCTACTGGTTATATTTTAAATGCATAGTACAGGGTGCGTTCCAAAAGTAATGCAATTATTTTTTTAAAAAGTAATTTATTGAACAGATTTGCACAAACACTTAAAATTCTTCAAAGTACTGTCCTTGGGCCTCTACACATTTTTTCCACTGACTCTGCCATGACTGGTACGCGCCCTAGAAGGTGTCTTTGGAGACCTCTCGCAAGGTCTTTGTCATGGCTGATTAGATCTCTTCTATGGATGAAAAACAGATTCCTTTTAGGGCTGCCTTAATCCGAGGGAACAAAAAGAAGTCTGCTGGAACGACGTCAGGACTATTGGGGGGGGGGCAGCGTTGGCACCTGGTGTTTGGCCCGGAACCAGCGGACTCGTGACAAGGCGTGTTTTTTGTCCATAGAAGAGATCCAATCAGCTGTGACAAAGACCTTCTGAGAGGTCCCCGAAGATGCCTTCCAGGGTGCGTACCGGTCATGGCAGAGTCGCTGGAAAAAATTTGTAGAGGCCCAAGGACAGTAGTACTTTGAAGAATTTTAAGTGTTTGTGCAAATCTGTTCAATAAATTACTTTTTAAAAAAATAATTGCATTACTTTTGGAACGCACCTGTATATTATATTTAATTTGTTGCTGAGCTATAACATATTCCAAATGAATGATTCTGGTAATACGTTAGAAACAAACTCTAACTTCCCATGGCCCACTGTATGGCCATCTTACCAAATTTCATTTCTGGAGTATTGAGAAGCTGTTCTAAGGATGGTACATAGGTACTGACAGACGATACAGACTCTGTGTCCGTGGTTTCCATTCCTTCACCTTCTTCTCTAGTTACAGCATGCACATCAAGAAGAGGAAGGTCAGTGTTCCTTCTTTCTCGCAAACTTTTGGTTGGTACAGTGGAAGGAGCAGTGTCTGAAAAACAAATGAATAGAAAATAATTGAGATTACTATTTGAGAGTTACAAGAGCATAATAAAATTATATAATACAACAGCATCAAAAACATCAAGTTTCTTTCCACAGGCCCCCTCCAAAATATTTTAAGAAAATCAATCATTACTCATTTTTGTTGCATTAAATTATCAATTATATACAGTAAAATACTGTTCAAGAGGCCTCTAGCTTTGCTACCAGAACTAAACTAAACTAAAGGGGTAGTGATTTCTGACAGTCTCAAAATGGGTGAACAGTGCAGTCAGGCGGTAGGGAAAGCAAGTAGGATGCTTGGCTGCATAGCTAGAGGTATAACAAGCAGGAAGAGGGAGATTATGATCCCGCTGTATAGAATGCTGGTGAGACCACATTTGGAATACTGTGTTCAGTTCTGGAGACCTCACCTACAAAAAGATATTGACAAAATTGAACGGGTCCAAAGACGGGCTACAAGAATGGTGGAAGGTCTTAAGCATAAAACATATCAGGAAAGACTTCATGAACTCAATCTGTATAGTCGGGAGGACAGAAGGAAAAGGGGGGACATGATCGAAACATTTAAATATGTTAAAGAGTTAAATAAGGTCCAGGAAGGAAGTGTTTTTAATGGGAAAGTGAACACAAGAACAAGGGGACACAATCTGAAGTTAGTTGGGGGAAAGATCAAAAGCAACATGAGAAAATATTATTTTACTGAAAGAGTAGTAGATCCTTGGAACAAACTTCCAGCAGACGTGGTAGATAAATCCACAGTAACTGAATTTAAACATGCCTGGGATAAACATATATCCATCCTAAGATAAAATACAGAAAATAGTATAAGGGCAGACTAGATGGACCAGGAGGTCCTTTTCTGCCGTCAGACTTCTATGTTTCTATGTTTCTAAACTGTCTTCAGCTGAATCTTCCCAGAACATAATACGTCACTTGATTTAGTGACAAAAAATAAATTTCGCCTTAAAATCATTTGTTGAAATTTAGGCATAGTGGATTAGGTAGCCCCTTCAATGAAAAATGGATCACTGCTTACGTTTGGTGCTTGGTTCACTTTGGAGTTGAAAAAGCTGGGTTTCAACTTTAGACAGCTGTTGTTGTAATGTTTCCACTGTCTTTCTGTGCTCCTCCTGCAGATGTCTGACTTGATCCCGGAAACTATTCCGAAGAGCTTCATTTTGGGCTGTCAGCTGACTCACAGTCTGTGTATGTTCTGACTTTATTACCATGTTTTCAGATTGCATTCTGCAAAGTCTGTAAAATATCCCACCCACCCAAGTTTCAATATTAGAAAATGTAACAATTACCTGATACTAAGAGGAAGAATTGTAGAATTGCTGACCGTTTCTATAAACAGATTACTTTATTAAAAGATACACTATTACACGCATATTGATTTTTAGATCTAAAGATTATTAATGAGGAAAATAAGCCAACAGTAAAGAAATATGCTAAAGAAACTTACTTTTCTCGGAGTTCTGCTTCCTTTGCTACGGTCTCTTGAAGAATCTTATTGTGCCTGTCCAGCAATGCGTCATGTTCGGATTGCAAAGTTTGAAGGTCTACCATATTCGTTTGTAAATTATGTTGTGTCTCTTGCAATTTAATCTTCAGTTGTTCTATGACTTTTTCCATATGCTCTCTGAAAGAAAGAAAAGTTCACAAAACAGAAAATGTATAACTCGTTTCTTTAAAAGTTACAAGTTATTAACATGGAGATGAGCAATTTGAACAATTTTGAACAGGGTCATTTTGTGCAACACTTTCACATTTACCTTCTGCCGCACGAATCCCAGCGACCGGTCAGGTTCCACAGAGTTGGTCTCCTCCGGGTCCCGTCAACTAAACAATGTCGTTTGGCGGGACCCGGAGAAAGAGCCTTCTCTGTGGTGGCTCCGACCCTCTGGAATCAGCTCCCTCCAGAGATTAGAATTGCCCCCACCCTCCTTGCCTTTCGTAAACTCCTTAAAACCTACCTCTGTCGTCAGGCGTGGGGGAACTGAAACATCTCCCCCTGCCTATGTAGTTCTTTGTGTATATGACTGTATGTATGTTTTTTTTGTTTTTTGTTTATATATATTGGGGTTTCTTGTTTTTTAGACTTTTTAAAGGTATTTTTGTTATTTTAGATTCTAACTATTAGATTTGTCATTATATAGTTTTTATCATTGCTGTAAGCAATGATGATGATAATAATAATAATAATAATAATAATAATAATAATAATAATAATAATAATAATAATAATAATAAAATGTGTAAGTGTTGCACATTAAATGTTTCAAGGTATTTTATTCATTCCCAGATAATTGGGAGCCTGGTGGCATATACATTCAATATTATTTATTTGTTTATTTTCAGGCCTCTAAAACAGCTTATTCTGTATTTTATTGAATATTATCATGGGATCAATGTGGTGTGATTAGTATCATTGCATAACAGAATTGTAAAATAATAGTAACAGAAATAAAAAATGGATTTGAGTTTTCTAAAACATATTCACAAAAATGCATACTCCATGAAATGTACATGGAATGAAACTTTCTGCTGTTATTATTCTGGAGAACATTTAGATCAATGTTTCTCATGGCATGTTACCTGGGGAATTCTGGGAGTTCAAGTCCACATATCTTAAAGTTGCTAAGGTTGAGAAAACTGATTTAGGTAATGGGGATTTTTATGGAGTCTCACCTCTCAGACAAGTGAATCCTTTGAAACCTAATGCATTGCTGTCCAGTTATATGGATATTAGATGAACTTATAGGTATAAACTGAATTGTAGCTTTTACGTTTTCTTGAAAAACAGTATGTAGGATCTGAATGAAATATCCCACATAAAATACAGTTAGGTCAATTGTTAGGACTGCTTTATGTTGGTTTTTTAGATGTGGCTTTAGTTGTGAGATTTTCACAGAATAGAAAGGAAAAGAAATTGTAAACAGCCTGTAAATTTTCTTTTATATTCCTGTCTTGAAAAGAGAACACGAGGAAGAACTAACCAGTTCTTTAGCATATTAACTCATTCAGTCAATTTTAAAGGTAAAAATAGCCAACAGATTAAATATTCTCAGTTTAAAAAACCAGAACAGAAATTATCCAGACTTTATAAAAAAACAGTGGATTCCAGATGATTACTCTTCTATTTCAAAGATTCTATTTCAAAGATTCTTGAGGCACGAACTAAAAATTCAAAGCAAAATTCAATCCATTTCGTGTAAATCTTACCTTTCTTGTTTGGATACATCAGTTTCAGATTGTGAAGACTTAGTCTTTTGTTTTAATACATTATGAACACGGACTTTGTAGTTTTCAAATTCAGAGGTTACAGCAGAATGTTCTTCCTGCAATGAGACACATGATAAAATGAAACTAACTACAGTGATACCTCGTCTTACGAACCCCTCGTCACACAAACTTTTCGAGATATGAACCCGGGGTTTAAGATTTTTTTGCCTCTTCTTCCGAACTATTTTCACCTTATGAACCCGCCGCTGGCGCCGGGATGCCCTGTCTCCGGACTTCCGTTGCCAGCAAAGTGCCCCTTTTTGCAATGCTGGGATTCCCCTGCTGGAATTCCCCTGCAGCATCGCAAAAACACTGAAGTTTGGAGGTGGAGTTTCCCATGGAGGGGAGCCTCAGGGGAATCCCACTAGTGCGAAAACAGGCGCTTCGGCTGGCAAAAGAGGTGAATTTTGGGCTTGCACGCATTAATCGCTTTTCCATTGATTCCTGTGGGAAACATTATTTCGTCTTACAAACATTTCACCTTACGAACCTTGTCCTGGAACCAATTAAGTTTGTAAGACAAGGTATCACTGTACAGGTAATCCTTGATCTATGATCACTTGTTCAGTGTCCATTCAAAGCTATAATGGTGCTGAACAAATGGTGGCTATGATTCATCTTTAAGGATCTGCCCATATCAGCAACTCCAAGATCACCTGATCATTATCTGGCTGCTTGGCAATTGGATCCTACTTATGATTGGCTGCAGCACTCTGATTACCAACCAAAAAGGCAATGGGAAAGCCAGCAGGAAATATTGCCAGCGTCTCTGAGTTGGCACTTCCCCCAATGCTACCTGCCTGACCTGAATTGCACCTGCCACACACCCACTCACATCCTTGTTGACCTTCACTGTGCTTCTCATGCATCTCCCTTGCTTTCTCCCTGACCGTAAGCTCTGTCCATCCTCCTTGACTCACTGCTTTATGACTGCATCACTTAGTAACAGAAATTCCAGTTCCCATTGCCATCATAAGTCAATAACAACCTATATTTTCTATATAAATAGCTAAGTAACCACTTATTAACTAGTTAATTATTTCTCTTTCTCCACCTCCATAAAATAAACTGTTTGAATGTAATGAATATATGCCTACTTTTATTGGACTAGTAGACTTTTTTTCCCCAAAAACAAATACCAATATTATTTCACACCTTCCCCATACACCAAAAATGATAGATAAGTACAATGTTATTTGTAACCAAACTATACCCAGATGCTTCATAGGACAATTACTATGCAAGTTAACACAACAATTTTAGAAGTTCTGGTTTTGATGTGACACATCAAGACGTAAAGCAGTCCCTTTCTAAAGCTATATCCATCAAAAGCCTAGTTATAATTACATTCTGAGTCATTCAATTTTGCCAAAGCAAACAAGATTGGAAATTGCACATTTCTCACAAGAGCACTATGGCATAAACAGTGTATCTATCTTTTATCTTACTGCACTCCACAAATTATTCAAACAGGTCTTTTTAACGGAAGAAAATAAGCCTCCATTGAATGATCAATAGAAAAAGAAAAATTTTATACAGGTTTTATTTTAAGCAAGGTTTTAGCTTTTGTACTTATGTATCGTTTTTTTAAATTCTATGTTAGAGAAAAATAAAAATTCTATTTGGAAAAAAAACCAGGTCTCCCATAGTACAAATATTTTAGCATATTTTCCATCTGCTTTCCAAAATAGTCTTGGGTAGATACAGTCTCCATTTGTCCAACTATTAATATCAAGTACAAAGCAATTACTGAAAATGTAAATTGTCTCTTTTTAAAACATTCCCAACAAAAGGTGAACATATAAAAGACATTTTTAAGGTGAATATTTATAAGCTACCCTTTAATAAAGTCTTACGAATCAAACCTTAGTAATTTCTGCTCAAAACATATACACACAGGGCTTTTTACAATACCATACTTTGTTTAAGTGCCTTACAATCAAATTAAAGTCAATCAGTCTTTGGAGAATTGTGATATGTAGGAAAATATACCGAACACCTATAATAGTGGATGTAAGGGATAAATAGTGCATCAATCAGTCTAGTCATGACAGGCACAGATGATGAATAATGTTTCTTCAAGAAAACAATATATCATGCTGACCATGTTTGAGCTCTTCTACTGCCTTTTAATATACACTCCTTAAAGCTGCCCTTGTGGCATCTATTTCTGGGGCCTTCAAAACCAGGACCTAGAATATCTATAAGGAGGTCAAAGCTACTTTTACTGAGATTAGCTATTACACGTCACCCATGACTTATGACCATAATTGAGGCCAACATACAGGGGGTGGACAAAAAAATGGAAACACATTGCAGCTCTTCCATGGAATCCAGATTTGTGAACCTCCCTTCGAACAGAGCTGGGAGGGGAGAAACCCTCTTTCCAAAAATGGAGGTGGGAGGGGTGAAAAAGTCTCTTTCTCCAAATGGAGCTGGGAGGGGGGGGAAGCATCCCACCCCCAAATACAGTTGTGGGGGGAAGCCTAGCGTGTCCAATTAGCACTGGGGTGGAATCTCCTGAGATCTGGGAAGACACGGGTGGCAGGAAGTGAGGAGAAAGCATGAGCTTATGTAACTGAAAATCAGCTGCCCGGTGGGAGGCAATTGCACATGCACAGTGGAGTTAAGCTGGTCAAGGGCTCACATGCCTAAAGAGAGGGCTCCATGTGCCACAGCTTTACCATCATGGCACTACATCAATTGCTGTTAAGTCGAGGGTCAGCCGTATCAACAGAACCTTGCAGGTCTAAGTGTGCTGTGCCTTCTCCCTCATTAGGGAATCAGGAGGCCTCTGCATAAGCACCTTCTGAATGTGATCCGAATGCTCTGGATTTACTGCCCTCAGTCCCATTGGTCTATGTAACAGCACATCTCCACTGAGGACATCTCCCTTACTTTCTAAGCTGTCCACTGAATTGTTCTCTGAGGAATTGTTAAGAGGCAACTAAGTTGGCTTGAAATACCTTTGCTGCATTACATTCTTCTTGGAGAGCAGCTACTTTCTGCTGATAAGTACTCGAAGACCGCTGGTGTTGCTCTAGAGAAGCCCGCAGATGTTCCTGGATTTTGTGACTTTCGCAAGTTAGTTCAGACAGCTGAATCTGCAATGTATTTCAGTACAATAATTTTAATAATGGGTTTTTTAGTGTTTTTAAATTATTAGATTTGTTCTTACATTGTCTTTGTTATTGTTGTGAGCCGCCCTGAGTCTACGGAGATGGGCGGCATACAAATCTAATAAATAATAATAATAATAATAATAATAATAATAATAATAATAATAATAATAGTTCTCATTCACTCTGATTTTAAGGCCAATACTCAACTGAGGCCATATTTACTGTTTTGAATTGTAAGCTAATTTATTAATTAATTAATCAATTTTATGTACTGTGCATTTTATGAAAAATATCTCGTGACACACAATTGTGGCAACATGTTGCAAGCCGCCCTGAGTCTAAGGAGAAGGGCGGCATAAAAATCAAATAAATAAATAAATAAAATAAATAAAATAAAATGAGTTTAATTGAACAAAACTCAAGATTGGCAAAGTCATGAAGTGCTGCCTCCAAGTAAGTGAATCAAATTGACAGAGGAAATGACCAAGAGGTCACTCTTCCTATACAGCATAGGGAAAGTCCCAAAATGATGTCGATCTTGACATGTACATCACAAAGGGATGCAAAATTGGCAGCTGCTGCTCCATAAAATGGAGGCTATTCATAATGATGCATGTACAAAATGGTGTACAGTAGTCCCTCGCTATACCGCGCTTCACCTACTGCGGCTTCACTTCATCGCGGGGTTCTGAGGAAGTCGATAGGCAGATTTAAACAGCCCGCCGAACTCGATCGGCAGGTTTTTAAAACATATATATATATCTAAAATTGTAAATACTGTATTTAAATACTGTATCTAAAATAAATACTGTGTGGGAAGGGTTTATAAACACTTAAAACAATGAAAACTTACCAAACAATTACAATATAAATACTTAAATAAGTACTATCACTCGATAAATTCCCCATCGCGGATTTCACCTATCGCGGCCAGGTCTGGAACATAACACCAGCGATAGGTGAGGGACTATTGTACATGCATGCTTCTACATGCATGCAGCCCAGGATTCTATATGCAGGCAGCCCAGGATTCAAAATACGCAAAAACCTTGGAAAGGAATTCCTGTGTAATTCACGAACCACCTCATTCATCCAGGCCCAGTTCAGGGATCCTCTGTGAAAGGCCTACTGCTCCTTATATTTGGGGGAATTTATCTCTAGCAAACTGTGGGGAAATTGCCCTGGATATCTGAGTTTCAGTTCCCAGAATAAAAATAAATTTTATAGCCAGTACAATATCTGCAGTATTACTGGTGGTGAAATGAACATACAGTTCAAATTTATTCAATGAGTTGAAAGAGGAGTGAAATTATGATACACACATTCCAAGCAGACATTGGATGCAATATTGATATGAATACTCCTTTTTACTAGTCTGAAAGGGGATTTGGGGGGGGGGGGGAGAGGATCTTGCCTTATAATCTTCCAAATGTTGCTGACTGGCTTCTAGTTCTCCCTTGAGAGATGCTTGAAATCTTAAAAGTTCATTTTCCTGGAATAAAAAAATATTCATAATAATACCATGAAAACATTATATACTGTTGTCAGAAGGGAGTAAAGCCAAATTCATAGTGGAAAACACAAACTTACTGCTTGCTTTGAGTCTGCCAACTCTTTTTTTGTTTTTACCAGTAATTGCTTGAGCTTGCCATTCTTTTCCTCATAGTCCTGTACAGAGTTCTGTAAGGATTCTAAGGAACAAAGTAATCCTTGTTATTGACTTGTTTAGAAAAACAGCTGAAATTTAATGAAACATGATTTTCCTACTTAGGACTTTATGCAAATTCTACTTATAATAAAGTTTACCTTTTATTGAAAAAATATTTTCTTGTACTTTTTTTATCCCAGCGACCAGTTAGGTCCCACAGAGTTGGCCTTCTCCGGGTCCCGTCAACTAAACAATGCCGTTTGGCGGGACCCAGGGGAAGAGCCTTCTCTGTGGCGGCCCCGACCCTCTGGAACCAACTCCTCCCAGATATCAGAGTTGCCCTCACCCTCCTTTCCTTTCGTAAGCTCCTTAAAACTCACCTCTGTCATCAGGCATGGGGGAACTGAGATATTCCCTTCGCCCTAGGCTTATAAAATTTATGCATGGTATGTCTGTATGTATGATTGGTTTCTTAAATTGGGTTTTTTTAAACATTACTTTTAATATTAGATTTGTTCATATTGTCTTTTTACTGTTGTTAGCCGCCCCGAGTCTACGGAGAGGGGTGGCATACAAATCTAATAAATAAATAAATAAATAAATAAATAAAGTTTACAACAGCAGGTCACATCATTGGATAAAAGTTTGCCAAAAATATATATGTATATTTAATGATCTGTTTTAACTCTTAACAACATGCTTGTTAGAGCTTGTTTAATAAGCATTTAACTGATTAGACAATATTAACCATTGCAACAAAATTAATTCTGGGAACATATATTCCTGTCTGTTAACAGGTTACTGAGTTGCACTGTATTAAAATATGCCAGTTTTATAGCACATTACTTTGAATCAGAATTCAAAGCTTTCTTGAACTGATATTTATCCTTCTATAAGCAGAAAGGGAAGCTTAAATTTTAAAAAGCTGCTTACTGATTTCTTCCAGTAGAACCTCCTTCTTCTGTTTTTGTATTGTAATTTCTTGCTCGAGAGTTTCAATTCTGCTACTTTTGTCGGCAATGTTTTGATTAAGTTCTTTTACAAGACGTTCATAATCAGCTATTTCCATATCCATCAATGTACTATTATGAGCATCCTGTATATTAAAACATTCAGCATCATGTGATTTTAATGTTATTCCTTGTCTAGAAGTCATTAGCTATTTCTCTCATATCCTAAATTAACATGCTATTATTCAAATAAAAGTTAGGATTCTGAAACCAAACAATGTCAATAGATTTAGAGAGATGAGAAGGAAAATTTTACATAAATGGTACTTTACGCCAGTAAAACTAGCACACTTCCAGAGGAAAGGAAAAGGAAATTGCTGGCATGGTTGCCAAATAAAAGGAGTTTTTATGCATATGCTCTGGGAATGCGTTGAAGTTCAAAAATTTTGGAAGGAAGTTCAGAATGAAATTAACAATATGCTAAACATTAATTGGATAATCACCAAAGAATTAGCAACACTAGTTAAATATGGGGAATTACAAGAATTTAAAGAAATCAAAACAGCAGCTTTGGAAAGCGCTCAAGCAGTAGTGGTATTAGGGTGGAAGGATAGCAATAAATGGACAATCCAGAATTGGTACTGGTATATGGTGGACCACATCCACTTCGAAATTATGGAAATAAGATTAAATAACTTTGATGAAAATAAATTGGAGAAGCTGATGGCACGATGGAATAAGATGAAAAATTATATCTTAAGTAGAGTTTATGACGACAATGTGAAAAATAAATTCCAATCACTTTTTGTATGTAAAGAAATGTAAACCGGAGCCAAGGAAGAAATTGAAATTTATTGTAAATAATTTAACCCCCTAAATGGTGGAGGGGTTTATTGGTGTTGGGCATTTTTACTTTAAGAATTTTGTTTGTTTGTTGTAATAAAAATTTAATAAAAATATTAAAAAAAAACCAAAAAACAATGTCAATAGATGACTAGATAACTAGAAGTATGACAAAGAAAATAAGCAAACCACTCATCTACCTTCTTTGCCAGTTCTAGCTCTTCCAAAACCTTCTGAAGATGCTTTTTTTCTTTCTGCAGTAATGTTTGAAATTCTTCCGCTTCTCTGGCAGAATTAGCATGGTCCTGCAACAATAGTTTGTGCTCTAAATTCAAATAATTGAAGTAATTGTTTTATTTTCTGCTTTTATGATTGCACCGTTTACCTTTATTTTTTGTTCTTTTAGAAGCTTTTCAGCTTCAAGTTCCTTCTCAACTTTTGCTTTGGCTTTCTGGATTTCTAGCAGTTGGGTTTCCAGCAGCTTGACATTAGTCTGAAGAGTCTCAACACGAGTCAAGAGGTCTTCATTTGCAGAATGCCAATGTTCTTGCTAAAATAAGGAAGTAATACAATTATGATGGCAAACTGTTCTTCCATTCTGTACATGGGAGCTTTTAACAAGCTATCATTTAAATATTTGCACTGCCTGAAGCAAGAGGTAAGTTTCTTATTAATTTCCTATCAAGAGCAGAGAAAGCATAAAATCAACATTGTATACATCATGTTGTGGTTAGCTCTGGCCCAGCTTCTGCCCCAAGGACTGTGGATGTGGGGGAGACATCCACATGCCGCAGGCCTGTTGTGCTCCCAGTGGAATCTGCTGATGAAGGCTCCTCTGACCAAGAAGACATGAGTGACAGGGAGGAGGAGAGTGGGGCAGACAGCTCAGGAGATCAATTATCTAGCTCCTCCTTGGATTCGGAACAAGAGTTAATGATACAGCCATGCATGCGGAGAGCGATGCATAGGCAGCAACAACTGAGAGATTTTTATCAAAGAAAATGAGGCCACCTGTGGTTGGGTGGGGCTGTGGTAATTAGTGAGACTGCTATAAATAGCAGCCTGTGGGTTTGGCTATTGTGGAAGATTATCTGATCATTGTGTTTCGTGCCTGTCTTACTGACTTTGACCTTTGTTTACTGATTTTTCCCCCGCTTTGAAACTAAGCCAGAGCAAAGTGTGTTTCACTTTGTGAAAGAAGAAGGACTGTGAATTGCCTCACAGCTGCAAGCTAAGTATATCAGAACTGATAAGGGACTTGTGCAAATTACCAGTTTGTTTGGAGACGAGTGCTCTTTGCTATACAAAAAGAGAGCTTAGTCTATATGGATTTTCAGTATAAAGAACATTGTTTTGAATTTTCAAACGTGTGTGTGTGTCTGACATTTGTATCTGTGAATTTTCAGGAGGATTCTACCAGAGAGCCCGACAGAACAACATCAGAGCAAAAAGTGTGTAAAGACCCTGGTCCCTTCCTTTCTCTTTCTCCCTGCTTTCCTGTTATTCTGTCAAAAAGACTGCCTGCCCGGGAAAGATGAAAAGTATTAAATATATTATTGGCAGAATGGAAAATTATCTTTAAAAACAAAAATGAGAACAGTCAAAAGCAGCACTTTAATAAGCTTTCCTCAGACATTTGGCTACTCACTACTGACAATACACAGCAGAACTAAAATATCAGAAGACTATTGTCAAAGGTTGTTCTTACATTGCAGCCTTAAAACAGCAGTCTGTTTTCCCAATTCCTCTCTCCATTCCTTCCTTTTTCGTTTTACCCTTTGCTTTGCAAATGCTAATAGCAATTTTTTAATGACATATGTAAATATGTAACGAGTCTACGGAGAGGGGCGGCATACAAATCCAATAAATAAATTAAATAAATAAATACTAAAAAGATACCTGCTGAACTGAATTCTCCAACTGTTTGGTCAGGTCATCAATCTGATGTTCAAAATTACGAGCTCGAGTCTTTTGAAAATCCAGTAGTTCTACTTGCTTGTCATATTCTAATAGAAGATTCTTGGAAAGCACATGTAATTTAAAACATTGTTGAAACAGATATCGGTCCACAGGACATTACACATGTACAAGGGAGATGCATCTTTTTCTTCACCCCTTCACCATGTTAGACAAATTGACTTTTTACCCCCATGGAAATAAGTCTACATTTTATTTTCTGTAATCTTGTGTGAAAACCATATTGCTGGAACGTTAGCAGGCTTCACAGAAAAACACCAGCTTCAGCATCATATATATTGCTACAAATGCCTCCGATTGTATACTTTCCTCTTTGGCATTGCTTCAGAATGGAAGACTGAGTGATCGTTGCTCAATGACTTCTGGGTTCAGAAAAAGTAGGAAGAAATAGCATTTGGGGGGGGAGCTCTATGTATTTTTCCCTAATCAATGGATGCTTGGTATGTGATTGTATCACACCAGGACAGCTTTTTGGTGAGGCTTTTAATATGTTCTCAAAATTCTACTTGCACACACTGGACCAAAACAGCTGCCTCTTCCTGAAATACACCCGGCAAAGATGAAGATGCTTTACCTTATAGCTCTCAGCTCCCTGAATGATGTCTGCCATCGAAGAAGAGAGTTGCTCTTTTTCTGATTTTATTAATTCCCGCTCTTCTCTAAGCGACTGTACCTACAGGCAGAAAAAAATGTTTATCATGGTGGGAAAGATGATCTTTACTAAACAGAAGGATGCATTTTTCATTGATCTGCCTTTTCTTTTAAATATCCCCCAGACTTCTGCAGTCTTTCAAAGACTCTCCAATTCTACAGGAGCATTTTCACAGCTTAGAGAAAACCCAACATACAAGAATGTTCTATTCAATGAATATATTTTGTAACTTGTTGCTTGTATCCTAAGATTTTTTTTAAATCCTAAGATTATCCTAAGATTTTTTTATCCTAAGATTGACCCCTATGACAATAATTAAGTGTTGTACCACATGTTTCTTGACAAATCTATATTTTCTTTTATGTACACCGAGAGCATATGCGCCAAGACAAATTCCTTGTGTGTCCAATCACACTTGGCCAATAAAGAATTCTATTCTATTTTATATTTGGCCCATTAAATACTGACTCTCACTCATAGTTTTAAAATTATAACCAATAGAATTGCTAACAAGCCTCCAAAGTAATATCTATAACTAAGTGTGGGTATTCATTCCGAAATCTTGTGTGAAAATGTTCGTTTTCGGATTCTGGCTGCACATAATGTATATGGTTTTGATATGGGGTTCCTAATGGGCCATTTGTTTAATATATGAACCAGGTACCTGTTTCTCACACTCTTACACAAACAACAATTAAATAATGTGAGCCAAAGTCTTTTACCTCTATCACTCCGCAAATGCAGATATATCTATTATATGCTATAGAATGGAACCTCCCGTATCCAACCATTGTACCAAACTATTTGAATCTCGCCTGTATAAGTATGTCCCTAAGATGTTTTGGCAGTTGTAACTTTAAATAGTTTGTATGATTAAGTTTGTATGCTTAAGTAGAAGTTCCTGTGATTAAACTTGATATCTAAATGTGTTATATCAATAATACAATTTGGTCTTTGACTATAATAAAGATTTGATTTTGATTGAAACAAATATTTGAAATAAAAAGAAAGTAATTAATTATTTTAGAAATTCTAAAATTGTCTTTAAGATGTACTGATGAAGCCAGAATAAAGAACTGATAAAATATATTCCCAACAAATTCTACTGAATATGCAGACTACTGTTACTTTGTGCTCACTGCAAAATCCTTGTGTGCCCAATCACACTTGGCCAATAAAAATTCTATTCTATTCTATCAGCTGAAAATTTGCCATGAAATCCAATGCACACATGTATGTAAATTAAGAAACAGAAGTTATTTAGTGATCAAAGCAACTAAAAACGACAAGATCAACATTTATCCTTTAAAAACAATGAAATAAGATAAAAGCAGACCTTATAGAAACATAGAAGTCTGACGGCAGAAAAAGACCCCATGGTCCATCTAGTCTGCCCTTATACTATTTTCTGTATTTTATCTTAGGATGGATATATGTTTATCCCAGGCATGTTTAAATTCAGTTACTGTGGATTTATCTACCACGTCTGCTGGAAGTTTGTTCCAAGGATCTACTACTCTTTCAGTAAAATAATATTTTCTCATGTTGCTTTTGATCTTATGGTGCTAAGATGACATTTGTTTGTTTATTTGATTTACTGAGTTTCTATACCGCCCATCTCAACAAATTGCTTTGGGTGACTCACAATTCAGAAAATATATTAGAATTAAAATCATTAACATAATTTTAACATATTGAAATTACTGTACATTACCAATGTATTTGCAATGCAAATGTTAATTTGTAATGTAATGTAATTACCAACACTTCAACTGAATCAAAGGGTATAGGTTTCTTTTGACAACTTACCTCTTTTCTGCTAGAATCTAGTTCTTTCCTCAATTTCATAGCGATAGCTTTGATTTTATTTATTTTTTCTTCCTTCTCTTTCAGCTGTTGTTCCAAATTTACTAAAGCAAACCAAATTAATATTTTAAAATGTAAAATCAAAAATCTTCCTATAGTTAACAACGGTATTTAAAAATATTCATTTCATTACTTGTGTCACCACTTAAATTGTATGCTGTAATGACCATTTCAATGGACTTCAGTATGAAATGGTCTAAGGTTTGACAATTAATTAGCAGCACCATTTCAACAACAAATAATGTATATCTAATATATTACATTTGGTAGAATTTTGCTGTCATCAAATTGAAATAAATTAAGTGTTCATTTGCTATTTCACCTCAAATCTCTCTTAAATGCCAAACTACAAAATTCTTCTATTTTTTTTAAAGAAAAATGTAATGTTCACTATTTGCCTGAAAGTCTGTTATTTGCATGAACTTTGTCAAATAATCATACAGTGATACCTCGTCTTACAAACGTCTCATCATACAAACTTTTTGAGATACAAACCCGGGGTTTAAGATTTTTTTGCCTCTTCTTACAAACTATTTTCACCTTACAAACCCATCGCTGCCCCTGGGATGCCCCGCCTCCGGACTTCCGTTGCCAGCAAAGCGCCCGTTTTTGCACTGCTGGGATTCCCTTGAGGCTCCCCTCCATGGGAAACCCCACCTCCGGACTTCCGTGTTTTTGTGATGCTGCAGGGGAATCCCAGCAGTGCAAATCAGGAGCTTCGCTGGCAACGGAAGTCTGGAGGTGGGCTTTCCCAGTGAGGGGAGCCTCAGTGAAATCGCAGCATTGCAAAAACACAGAGGTCCGGAGGTGGGGTTTTGAGGACTTTGGTGTTTTTGCAATACTGCGATTTCACTGATGTGCCAGCGAAGCGGTCGTTTTTGCGATGCTGGGATACCCCTGCTGGGATTCCCCGGCAGCATCGCAAAAACACAGAAGTCCGGAGGTGGGCTTTCCCATGGAGGGGAGCCTCAGGGAAATCCCAGCAGCACAAAAACGGGCACTTCGGCTGGCAAAAGGGGTGAATTTTGGGCTTGCACACATTAATCACTTTTCCATTGATTCCTATGGGAAACAGTGTTTCGTCTTACAAACCTTTCTTTCACCTTAAGAACCTCGTCCCGGAACCAATTAAGTTTGTAAGACAAGGTATCACTGTATTTGCTTTCAAGAGCATTATACTAAAACTATCATCAGAAGCCTGTAATTGAAGGCAGATGCAAAGTTTCTTGCTCTACAGAGACTGGCAGGGTATTATTGTATTTTTCGGACTACAAAACATACCTAGCTTTAGAGGAAAACAAGAAAAAAAATATTCTGAACCAAATGGTGTAGTAATAGATTTAATAAAATATAGCAGAATAATATTTCAACCAAGTAAAGTCAACAATGGTATTAAGAACTATCATCACTGTCATAAACAAATGAGGAGAGACTTTAAGGTTCAAGCATTCTTCTAATTTTCTGGAAACCCCAAGAACTCATCAACAGTGTCAGAATATAGGAATCTCAATTGCTCACAATCACTGATATCACTTTCTACGCTATCTTCATATATGATACCATATTCCGTTCTAAGGTATTGCTAATGCTATTTTCTGAATGACAGTGACAGTCCTTCACTGAGTGCCATGATGTTTTAACCCATTCACAAACTTGAGTGATAGTGGGCCTCCTCATTAGTCCAGGAGGTTTCAGATCATGATTACCAGCAGCCATCCATTTGTTCCACTCCCCTGACATATAGACTTTAAATGGTTTGTTGACAGAAACGTCAAGAGGTTGCAACTGGCTGGTAAGACCCCCCCAGGTATTACAGCTAGATCAATCTTCACTTCTTTAAATCTCTTTTTTGTGCTCTAAACTGGTTAAACACTAATAAAGCAGGTTTTATCAAAAGCCCTCCAGGACGCTTGGACCACTTTTTCAACAACCCATACTCTTATTCCATTTTTGTCCGTCCATCCTTTCTCATGAACATGCACAACAACTCCTTGTGGAATCATTTCTTTTGGAAAGATCAACCACGTAGGCTGGGAAGGGCACATTTGCGCCGTAGCGGCAGCAGGGCAGCCTCACACAACTGCTTGACAAACTTATGCAGGACAGTGTTCTGCCGGCGTGTTTCAACCGCCCGTAATTACAGGGTAATTAGTCCAGGAAGACACACACCACACGATAAAAGGAAAACCCAAAAGTTTTTATAAATAGAAAAACAGAAACAGCTTCCTTTTTAAATGTCAAAGGGATTTTCTGGTAATTGAAAATGTAAAACACAAGGCACAGGTTAAATGCAATCCAATTGCTCACCCAATAACTGGGAAATTGAGTCCAATTCCAAAGTCCAGAGAGTCCACACACAATCTTGAACAGCACAAAAACCACAATCTTGACGAAACAATGAATCAGATAAACTGCCATAAAACACCAAGCTGCACTTTTATCTGTAGCACTAATTACAGCAGCCCCACCCAACCACAGGTGGCCTCATTTTCTCTTGTAATAATCCTTCAGTTGTTGTCTCCTCTGTATCACTCTACACATGCGTGGATGTGTGATTAATTCTTGTTCAGAATCCAGGGATGATACAGATGATTGATCTCCTCCTGGGCTGTCTGCCAAACTCCCCTCTTCCCTGTCACTCACGCTTCCTTGGTCAGAGGAGGCTTCGTCGGCAGATTCCATCGGGAGCAAAACAGGCCTGCGGCATGTGGATGTTTCCCCCACATCCACCTGCACATTCCTTGGGGCAGGAGCTGGGCCAGAGCTAACCACAACAGACAGGTAGATGAAAAGCGTGCCCAGGCCAGCCAGTGGTGGGATCAGCCGGTTGTCTGAACGGCACACAACCTTAACAACCAATTTGGCCGAACTAGCTAAATCTCACCTCTGCATTGCTGTCTCAGCCAGGAAATGATGGAGCTTTTGCAGCCGATTGGCGGTTGGATTGGTCTGCTAGAATACTGCCAACCAGCGGTTCCAGACAGCGGGGATCGTTGCTGCCTTTTGCCGTCCCAACTTGCTCCCCCCTGGTGTGGCAAACCCCCAGGCTGATGCAATGTTGGATATATAAGATGCACTGAAATTTTCACCCACTTTTTATACTCTGAAAAATACAGTACTCCTTATAACAAACTCTAGAGCAGTGTTTTTCAACCGGTGTGCCGCGAGACATGGTCAGGTGTGCCGTGAAGCTCAGCTTCCGAGACCAGAAGCTGAGGTTTATTCTTCACGCCCAGCCGGAGCTTTCCTGGCGGGGGCGGCAACAAATGTCCTTTGGGGCCCGGCGGGAAGGCACTGGCAGCGGGAACGGGAGGCTGTCAGCTGCAGCGGCCCTGGGCAGTCGCCGGGGGATAGCGGCAGCAAGCAAGAGCTCCAGGGTGGAGGCACCGGCAGCGCCCTGCCCAGCTGGAGCTTCCCAGCGGAGGCAGCAACAAGTGTCCTTTCGGGCCCGATGGGCGCACAATGGCAGCGGGAACGGGAGGCTGTCGGCTGCAGCGACCCCGGGCAGTTGCCGGGAGGATGGCGGCGGCGAGCAAGAGCTCCAGGGCGGAGCCACTGGCAGCACCCCGCCCAGCTGGAGCTTTCCTGGCGGGGGCGGCAACAATTGTCCTTTGGGGCCCGACAGAAGGGCAATGGCAGCGGGAACGGGAGGCTGCCGGCTGCAGCGGCCCTGGGCAGTCGCCGGGGGATGGCGGCGGCGAGAGGGAGCTCCAAGGTGGAGGCACCGACAGTGGTGGACGTGCTGCTGGACACCGTACATGCTGGTGCTGCGGGGCTGGCACTGGCTCGCTGGCTGGGCCGGAGGTGCTAGCCCCGCAGCGCCAGCATGTACGGCGTCCAGCAGCATGTCCAACCGCCACTGTCGGTGCTTCCACCTTGGAGCTCCCTCTCGCCGGGCCCCAAAGGACAAGCAGCACGTCCAGCTGCCACCGTCAGGGCTCCCGCTTGCACAGAGAGAGAGAGAGAGCAAGAGAGACAGAGAGAGAGAGAGAAAGCAAGCAAGAGAGAGAGCAAGAGAGGGGGGAAGAAGAGAGAAAGACATAGAGGGAGGGAAGGAGGGAGAGAGAAAGAGAGGAAGGAAGGAAGAAAGAGAGAAAGTGGGATGGAGAGGGAAAGAAAGGAAGGAAGAGAGAGAAAGAGAGAGGGAGAGAGAAATAGAGAGAAAGGGAGGAAGAGAGATTTTTTTTGTCCAAACCTTTTTTTAGCCCCCCTTCCCCCTGCTCAATGTTCCCCAGGATTTTGAAAATATGAAAAATATGCCACAGCTCAAAAAAGGTTGGGAAACACTGCTCTAGAGCAGTGTTTCCCAACCTTTTTTGAGCCGCGGCACAGTATTCACATTTTAAAAATCCTGGGGAACATTGAGGGGGGGGGGGGGCTAAAAAAAAGTTTGGACAAAAAAATCTCTCTCTTCCTCCCTTTCGCTCTATTTCTCTCTCTCTCCTTCTTTCTCTCTCTCCCTTCCTTCCTCTTTCTTTCCCCCTCTCTCTCCATCTCTTTGTTTCTCCCTTCCTTCCTCTCTTTTTTGCCCTCCTTCTCTCTCCCTCCTTCCCTCCCTCTATGTCTTTCCCTCACCCTCCTTCCCCCCTCTTTCTCCCTCTCTCTCTTGCTATCTTTCTCTCTCTTTCTCTCCCCCCTCTCTCCCTCTTTCCCTCTCTTGCTATCTCTTTCTCTCCCCCGCTCTCCCTCTCTCTTTCTCTCTCTCCCTCTCTTGCTATCTCTTTCTCTCTCTTTCTCTCCCCCCCTCTCTCTCTTTCTCTCTCCCTCTCTTGCTATCTCTTTCTCTCTCCCTCTCTTGCTATCTCTTTCTCTCCCCCCTCTCTCCCTCTCTCTCTCTTTCTCTCTCTCCCTCACTTGCTATCTCTTTCTCTCCCTCTCTCTCCCTCTATTGCTATGTCTTTCTCTCCCCCCTCTCTCCCTCTCTCTTTCTCTCAGCAGCCGCATTGGGCAGTAGCCGTGGGGCGGCGGCAAGGTCGTCAGCTGTGAGGCGGAGCTCCAGAACTGAGGCACAGACGGCGGCGGCTAGACGTGTTGCTAGACGCCGTACATGCTGGCGTTGCGCTGGGCATGGACGTGGGGCTGGAGCCTCCGTCCCGGCCCAGACAGCAGGCAAGTGCCAGCCACGCAATTCTAGCATGTCCAGCCGCCGCCGTCCGTGCCTTTGTTCCGGAGCTCCGCCTCACAGCTGACCACTCTGCCGCTGCCCCACGGCTATTACCCACTGTGGCTGCGGCTTCCGCCGCCATCACCCTCCCACTGCGCGCCGCCCTTCCGCTGCCGCTACCCTCCCACCAGGCCCCAAAGCTCACCTGCTGCCGCCGCCAGGGAGGCTCCAGCCGGGCGGGGCGCTGCAGTTGCCGGAAAACTTGGAAGGTGCTAAGAAGGAAGCTCAGCTTCCGTTCTCACAACTTTTTGCTCTTTGCAAAAAGTTTCGAGACCAGAAGCTGAGCTGTTTTCTTTGCGGCACACCTGACCATGTCTCGCGGCACACCAGTGTGCCGCGGCACACCGTTTGGGAAACACTGCTCTAGAGAACCATTTAATGATTTCTGTACAAACTCTTTCAAACAGTCAAAAAGAAAAAAGAAAAAGATTTTAAAAGAAAGCAAACGAAATGTATACAAATTACCTATTTTCTCTGTGTCTGATGATTGTTGATCGCGATCAGCTGAAGACTTCTCCAGAGACTCCTGCATTATAAACAAAAATAAGATGGACATTTCAGAAGATGATTGCTATTGTTTGGTGAGGGAAACAAGTTCTAGAGACTGAATATCCCATCATAATCTAAACATAAAATGGTCAAACTGGTCAATTTTTTTTGTTTTTATATTATAAAAAACCTCAGCAGGCTGATTCACAGGTAGTCCTCAACTTACAGCAGTTTGTTTAGTGACTGTTTAAAGGCACAGAAAAGTGACCTGTGACCATTTTTCGCACTTACAATCCACTTATCTTTGGTACCAGCGTGCATCATAATGTTTCACGTGCACACACTTGCTCCGTTCGCATGTGACCCTTTGTTCAATTTCACTTCTGTGCATGCTCAGAAGGTAGTTTCAGGCTTAAACACAGCTGAGGAGTTGCTCAGCTGTGCTTCGGATGAAGAAATAAAGGTCGGTAGGGCAGGTGGGAGGGCTTTTTTCACAGCAGAGTGTGACGAGGAACCATACAATGAAAAAAATGACAAAAAATTCCCCCAAAAAGATGGTGGTGCACATGGACTGGCACAGACAGAACTGGACCCGTGACGCCAAAATTACATCACCAGTGGGTCACTAACGGTTCGGGTGATCTGATCTGAATTGGAAGGAATCCAACCCTGGTTACAACCATTGCAACACCCCCATGGACATGCAATCAAAATTTTCTATGCTAAACCCTATTGTTGCATTTCTCCAAATAGCGCTACCTTTCTACCTTCCATGTCGAACCATATCTTTGCATTTCTCCACATACACCCTCCAGCGCTATGTTACTTCTGCCTTGCATGCTAAACCATATCTTTGCATTTCTCCACCACCACTCCAGCGCTACCTTACTTCTGCCTTCCATGCCAAACCATATCTTTGTATTTCTCCAGCCCCCCAGCACTACCGTTCTCCTACCTTCTGTGCTGAACCATATCTTTGCATTTCTCCACCCCCCTCAGCACTCCTAGCTTTCTCTTGCCTTCCGTGCTGTCCGGAAGTGAAATTGAACAAAGGGTCATATTATTATTATTATTATTATTATTATTATTATTATTATTATTATTATTAATTAGATTTGTATGCCGCCTTTCTCCGTAGACTCGGGGCGGCTCACAACAATAACAAAGACAATGTAAGAACAAATCTAATAATTTAAAAAACACTAAAACCCCCATTATTAAAAGCAAGCATACACACAAACATACCATGTATAAACTGTAAAGGCCCGGGGGAGATGTCTCAGTTCCCCTATGCCTGACGGCAGAGATGGGTCTTAAGAACTTTACAAAAGGCAAGGAGGGTGGGGGCAGTTCTGATTTCCAGGGGAAGCTGGTTCCAGAGGGTCGGGGCTGCCACATATGCTAACAGAGCAAGTGTGTGCGCGCGAAACATTGTGATACGCGCCGGTACCAAAGATAAGTGGAACCCACCCTTGATTGTAAGTGCGAAAAATGGTCACAGGTCACTTTTCTGTGCCTTTAAACAGTCACTAAACAACCTTCTGTAAGTTGAGGACTACCTGTGAATCATCCTTTGTATTTCTTCCTCCTAGTGCGTCCTAGCTTTCATTATTATTATTATCATTATTATTATTATTATTATTATTATTATTAAGATTTGGGTGCCGCCCTTCTCTGAAGACTCCATTCCTGTCTTAGAGAGGCACCTGGGGAGGGTGGAACCTGCAGAGATTGGGGAAAGGCCTGCTTCCATGCACGCACAGCAGAGACCGAAGACCAGCTGGTTAATGGGAGGTGCACGCATGCACGGTGCAGATAGGTTGGGGCAATGACTGCCATGCCCACAGAGAGGGTTCTGCATGTCATCATGGCCTTGCATGCTATGCAAACTCAATTTTGATCAAAAGATCATTTTGAACTTGAAAATGTACATACACACACATATTTTGTGATTAAAATAATCTTGTTTGCTAAGATGAAAAGGAACCATTGAAAGTTCAAACAAAGTACATCTTTGTACTTATTCTCCTATAGACATAAGAAGCAGACAGAAATTTGTTTGCATATACTTTTCCAAAGCTTTCCAACTTAAGTCTTGGGTGTGTGTGTGTGTGTCTACAGATTATAATAATAGAAGTCTTAAGATTTCAATAATAATAAAAGCCTAACCTTTAGCAAAGAAAGTTCAGCTTGCAGGGTTTTCAGCTCAGCCTCCTTCTCCTCCAAAATTAAGGTTAGGTTTTTCTGTTCCTTTTCAGATTTTTCTTCCTGCTCTTTCATTTTGTTTTCTTGTTCTGCATATTGTTCAGAAATATTTTCAATGTGAACTAGAAGATCTTGGTTCTCCTTCCTGATTTTCTCACTGGTATGTTTCAACTCTTGAATGTCAAGCTGAAGTGCTTCTTTTTCTGAGAACGCTCCTTCCAATTCCTCCTTTAGGAGACGTTTTTCTTTTTCATAATCATCCAATAGAGATCTGAGCTCTGTGCAACGAGCTTCATTTTCTTCTTGGGCTCTCTGCAATTCCTGCCGCAGATGAACATTTTCATCTCTCTGAGAGATTAGAGCTTGTTCCCCTTGCTTCATTTCTGCCAAAAACTCATTTGCAGCCTGCAATGTGCCAACAATATCTTCTTCTTTTTTTTCATCTGGATATTTGGAGCCCATCTTTTCACGGAGACTTTGCAGCTGGCTAATGACAAGAGCTTTAAAGGCCTTTTCTTCCTCAAGGACTTTAATCAATTGGTTTTTTTCTTCCCAGGCCATATGTAGCTTCACTTCTAAGCTTTCTATTTTATCTTTGGATAGATTCCAGTCTCCTTTTTCAGATGACAAGCTGTCTAGCTCCTGCCTTGTTTGATCTTGTTCTTCCTTCAATTTGTTGTTCTCATTTTTAAGAGCTTCTATTTCAGATAACAGCCCTGTTCTATTTTGTTCAAAGCTTTCCATTTGCTGTTCAAATTTGATCAGCTTCTCCTGGTTTGCCTCTTTTTCTCCAGAAACGCTTTCCAATCTCTCCCCCAACTCTTCTGCCTGTTGCTTTAATAGATGGTTGCATATACCCAGAGCTTCAACTTCTTGCTGAAGCTCCATTATCGTCTCTTGTTGTGTTTTGCATTTTTCCTCCAGGTTCTCTATTTTCTCAGCCGAACCTTGCATTTTGTCATGGAAGCTACTATTCTGCGAGGAAAGTTCATTTTCTTTCTCTTCCATTTGTTTTAGGTCAGACTCCTTTTGCTCAAGACAACAAAGCAGTTGCTTCTTCTCTTCTTCAAGCGTTTCTATTTTATGCTTGAGCTCATCTACCTCTTCTTTTAGGGAGGAGAACTCTTCTACCTGTTGATGGAGAGAATTGGCCTCTTCTCGGAGGACATCCCTTTCATTGAAAGCAGCTCGAAGCTTTTTCTGCAATTCATCAACATCGGAAGCCTGCTGCTGCTTCATACATTCAAACTCCCGGCTTATCTTCCCAGCCGATTCTCCTAATTCAGTCTGCAAAGTTACCAGTGTTTCCCGCAAGTTCTCATAACTAGTAATGGCTTCTTCCTTCTCCTCTATATGCCTCTGACACTGTTCTTCAAGGTCCTGTATTTTAATAATAAGTGACTGGGCTTTTTTCTCTGCACTTGATGTTATAGCTTGATTCAGTTCACATATTTCTTTTTGGTGCGTTTCTACTAAACCCTCCATTTTGAGGCTATTCTCTTCTATGTGTTTTTCGTAAAGTTCTTTCGCTAACTGGAGCTCTGATTTCAGTTTTTCTATTACACAACAATGATCTTCTCGGGCAAGTTGCAGTTCATTTATTTTGAATTCCAACTCTTCCTTTTCATGAAAATAGTCGTCTTTTATGTGTTGTACTTCCAATTCCAGTTTCATTTTAACATTGTTCATATAAGTTAATTCATCTCTTAACATACTATGCTGAGATTCCAGTTCTTTGAAAGCTTTCTCTATATGCCCAGTCTTTTCTATTATTTCTGGTTCGGTTTCAGCATTTCTAGTCTCATTTTGATTTTCATCATCTTTAGTCAAGGTCTGCCTTATGCATTCCAATTCCTGTTCATATTTCTCTTTACAAGCATGCAATTCAACCTTCATTTCTTCCTCTTTTACCTTGTATTGCTCTACAAAGTCCAACTTTATCTTATCTACTTTATTTCGTTCCTCCTCACATAATTTAGCAGAGGTTTCAAGTTTTTGTAGTAGCTCTGATAGCTCATCTTGGTGGAAGGTCTTCATTTTGTCTAGCTCTTCACCTAACTTATCAATTCTGTCTTGATACTTTCTAGAATTACTTTCAATAGTATTTTCCAATTTGGTAATTTCCTCCTCTTTTGATGCATTGGAAAATTCTATCTGTTTCTTTAAATTCAAGATCTGCTCTTCATAAATGATCTTTGTCTGCTGGACTTCTTCTTGTAGTCTTCTAATTTCGTCATGGTCTTTAGCATGGAAGTGAAGCTGTTCTGTGAGCTGTTCTTGTTTTTTCAGTTCTGTATGCAGTTCCTTTTGCAATGTGGCTATAGTTTCATTACATTTGGACTGTGCAATTAATCCTTCATTTTTAAGGCTTTCAATTTCTTTCTGGTGAGAGGTATTCACTTGGGCAAACTTCTTCTGCCAGATTTCTTCCTTAGCCAGAGCATCCTAATTAAAAAAAAGTAAATGAAATATGTCATGAAGCATCATAAAAGCAATAGGTCTATTTTTACATGTGAAATCTGCAGAGGTATATTATTGATGTCTACGTTTATCTCAACTTAGAGCAGTGGTTTTTCTGGTAAGGGAAAAATGTACACTTCATCTAGCAAGACAGGATTTCTAAATACAATGGAATATACTATATGGTCCGTAAATAATATAAACTTAATTGACTTAGTCTCTTTCCAATTTATTCCATTTGTAAAACTGAATGTGAAATCTATATAGCAATAAGCTTTATGTCTAATGATAGACATAATATATGTAACAGAATTGAGTATCAGATTAGATCCTAAATTATTTTTGAAAGTATTTCATAGATTTTTTTCCCCCAGAGAGATCAGAGAACAGTAAAATGTTTAACGAAGTAGTAGAATAATGCAAATTTAGAATACATACTTAAAACTTCTATACATAGAAACATAGAAGACTGACGGCAGAAAAGGACCTCATGGTCCATCTAGTCTGCCCTTATACTATTTCCTGTATTTTATCTTACAATGGATGTATGTTTATCCCAGGCATGTTTAAATTCAGTTACTGTGGATTTACCAACCACATCTGTTGGAAGTTTGTTCCAAGGATCTACTACTCTTTCAGTAAAATAATATTTTCTCATGTTGCTTTTGATCTTTCCCCCAACTAACCTCAGATTGTGTCCCCTTGTTCTTGTGTTCACTTTCCTATTAAAAACACTTCCCTCCTGGACCTTATTTAACCCTTTGACATATTTAAATGTTTCGATCATGTCCCCCCTTTTCCTTCTGTCCTCCATACTATACAGATTGAGTTCATTAAGTCTTTCCTGATAAGTTTTATGCTTAAGACCTTCCACCATTCTTGTAGCCCGTCTTTGGACCCATTCAATTTTGTCAATATCTATAATTTTATAATATCTGAATGCCCCATCTGTAGACTATAACATTTTCAATCAATTAATTTTCATTCAATCAATATCTATCTGTGCATTAGTGTTTAGTTTTGATTTTCTCTGTCATTAAAGTATTTTTTCTCACACTTAAAATTTGCAAATCTTACAATGGCACACCGTTGATCCACATTTCATGACCGGAATACCCATCTGAAATAATGTAGTTTCCCAATCTTTGCAATGTTAAGACGTGGACTTCGACTCCCAGAATTCCCTGGCCATCAGGAGAATGGCTACCTGGGAATTCTGGGAGTTGAAGTCCACACATCCAAAGTTGTCAAGATTGAAAAAACAATATTCTATACACAGATTTTAATTAACATTACACTCTTGTTGGGTTCAATCACAGCATTTGCACTTCCCTGTTTACAAGAGAGAATTGGGCAGTGCATATTAACCGGAATTAGACGCCAGAAAACTTAAATAAAAGAGTTTCCTGGGACTCAGAGCTGTTTAATAAATTATATTCAATGTCAACAATTTCCTATCAAATCTTCTTATGCAATACCTCTGCTTCTTTCTGCTTTTTTACATTGTCTTTTTTCAGAGTTACACACTGCTCCTGGGCCTCTGCTTTTTCCAAAAGAACCGCATTCAGTTTCTCTGTAAGTGCCTAGTTTTGGAAAGAGAGAGAAAAGTTCTAATTACCTTTCAAAAGCAGATACCCATTTAACTTTATTAAAGCACACACATACACACACAGAGACATACAGTGGTACCTCTACCTAAGAACGCCTCTACTTACTTACTTACTTACTTACTTACTTACTTACTTACTTACTTAGAAACATAGAAGACTGACGGCAGAAAAAGACCACATGGTCCATCTAGTCTGCCCTTATACTATTTCCTGTATTTTATCTTACAATGGATATATGTTTATCCCAGGCATGTTTAAATTCAGTTACTGTGGATTTACCAACCACGTCTGCTGGAAGTTTGTTCCAAGGGTCTACTACTCTTTCAGTAAAATAATATTTTCTCATGTTGCTTTTGATCTTTCCCCCAACTAACCTCAGATTGTGTCCCCTTGTTCTTGTGTTCACTTTCCTATTAAAAACACTTCCCTCCTGAACCTTATTTAACCCTTTAACATATTTAAATGTTTCGATCATGTCCCCCCTTTTCCTTCTGTCCTCCAGACTATACAGATTGAGTTCATGAAGTCTTTCCTGATTATGCTTAAGACCATTCTTGTAGCCCGTCTTTGGACCCGTTCAATTTTGTCAATATCTTACTTACTTACTTAACTTATTTATTTATTTATTTATTTATTGGACTTATATGCTGCCCCTCTCCGTGGACTCGGGGCGGCTTACAACATTTTAA
The DNA here is from genome assembly GCF_031021105.1 of Erythrolamprus reginae. NCBI lineage: Eukaryota > Metazoa > Chordata > Lepidosauria > Squamata > Dipsadidae > Erythrolamprus > Erythrolamprus reginae. The sequence goes on along the minus strand of NC_091953.1, from coordinate 102,310,453 downwards.
TAAATAATACACTAAATAAAACATTCTTATGAACTTTTCTAGATAAAAACCGGCTGTTCAAGATTTTTTTGCCTCTTCTCAAGAACCATTTTCCACTTACAAACCCAAGCCTCCAAAACTGTAACCGGAAAAGGCAGGGAGAAGCCTCTGTGGAGCCTCTCTAGGAATCTCCTGGGAGGAAACAGGGCCGGAAAAGGCGGAGAGAAGCCTCTGTGAAGCCTCTCTAGGAATCTCCTGGGAGGAAACAGGGCCGGAAAAGGTGGAGAGAAGCCTCTGTGGGGCCTCTCTAGGAATCTCCTGGGAGGAAACAGGGCTGGAAAAGGTGGGGAGAAGTCTCTGTGGGGCCTCTCTAGGAATCTCCTGGAAGGAAACAGGGCTGGAAAAGGTGGGGAGAAGCCTCTGTGGGGCCTCTCTAGGAATCTCCTGGGAGGAAACAGAGCCTCCACCCTCCCTGTGGTTTCCCAAATTGCATGCATTATTTGCTTTTACATTGATTTCTATGGGAAAAATGGCTTCTTCTTACAAACATTTCTACTAAAGAACCTGGTCACAGAACAAATTAAGTTCGTAAGTAGAGGTACCACTGTATACACATGCACAGCATTTTCTCTAAATTCTCTTTTTTTCTTTGCCAGAGACAATACTAGAACTGCTCTTATCACCTGGAGTTATTGCTTGTTTTGGCCTAACAGAAGTTGGGCCAAACGTCTGGCCCAAGGGGGTTGGAAGGAAGTTATTCATCATGTGTTTTCTTTTGTGAAAGTTATTCAGAAATATTTGTTTCCATGTTAATTATAATGACATTTCAGTGAAATTCATCTGTAGACATTCTTCATAAATAAATGACATCTTAACCAGGGAAGGAAAATAACTGTGTTATTACCGTTGAAGTGAAAAAAATTAACAAAACCACAACTTATCAACATAACTTCTTAAAACCCACCTCTGCCGTCAGGCATGGGGGAACTGAGACATCTCCCCCAGGCCTATACAGTTTATACATGGTATGTTTGTGTGTATGTTTGTTTTTAATAATGGGGTTTTTAGTGTTTTTTAAATTATTAGATTTGTTTTTACATTGTCTTTATTATTGCTATGAGCTGCCCCGAGTCTACGGAGAGGGGGGGCATACAAATCTAATTAATTAATTAATTAATTAAATACGCCCTACAGCCAATTTTGGTTATAGAAGGTATTCATCATTAATCCCAAAATATAGAGTAAACTCTGTTCATCAATAAACATCAGGCCCACACTATCACAATAACTTAGAAGAGAGAAAAAGGGATGATAAAAGTACTTGTACATATTTTTATGGTTAGCCCTAATAGGAGACGATAGTTAGAAGGTTTCATTTGTGATTTTTCAATTAATGCAATTTTTAATCCTACCCAAGCCTTAAATTACAGGCCCTGTGAGCCAAGAAAACCATGGTTAATTAAACCATTTTTTAGTAAACCTTTTTCATTTTAGAGTTTGAATGCAAAATTGAACTGAGGTTAAAAGAAAATGGAAAACAGCTACAATGAGGGGTGGGGGAGAAAGATGACTATGAGCCTAATAGGTTTCTGCATGTAGCATTAAATTATAATTTAAAATAAATAAATAAATAAAAAAAGTCCAATTAATAAATAAATAATAAATAATATAGTATTTCATCCAAAAGTTGCCATTGTGTCTTAAAGAGGAAAACACCTTCTTATTAGTTGTATGGTGAGTAATTAAAGCAAACAATTCCTTTCATTATTTCAACTTTATTTTTTTAAAAATATATTTTATACCAGACATGAGGCTATCATAAATAGTATTTAATTCTAAGAAGCTAAAAAGCAATCCATATTAAGTGAAAATCAATTAAAGGTTATTCACAATTAATCAGCAGTCTGTATTTTATTTTATCTCTAGGTAAATGATGCAAAAAACATAAAGAGCAATGTCAGCTACATAAACCAAGCCATTATCATTTCCATAGGACCAAACAATGAATATATTGGGAATTAAACATTATTGCACCATATGGTATGCATTATTATGGATTCATACCTGAATAATATCATCAGTTCCTCCAGACACAGATGTTGTTTTGTGTTTCTCAACTCCCTTTTCTAATTCTAGAAAAAAATATTGAGTATAAATCAGTATCTTGTTATATTTGTATCTTATTTTTCCACAATCTCAAAATATAATTGATATAACCTGCAGAGTTCTGCATTATCAAAAGCAACATGTCTAAGTTAGACTGATGTGAACCAGGAAGCTTCACATTATAGATGCTAATGCAAATTATGGAAGGGGGGGTGGGATTCAGAGGAAGGATATGCTAAATTTCTCCAGAGTATCCTGCTATATGGCTTTTAAATGAAATAAAATAAGTTTCTATAAAAATACCTGCATATCTGGTTTTCACTTTCTGTAAAAGCATCATTTGCTTCTTTGCAAATTTGATAAGATCTTCTCTTGGTAATGTGTCCAGCTGCAAAATCCATAAATGCAAATTAAAATGGATGCATGTTCAAAATTCATTTAATCACAAATAACATGACATTTGGTTTGGCTCTTCAATCAATATATTACTGAAGATGGACTCATAAAAAAACATTGTAATGTATGATGCAATCTTTTTGGTTTAATATTGTAAAACACATTTAGTTCCAATGCAAAATGAGATCAACCGTCCAGAACAATAATACTTAAAGCACTTACGCCTTCCAAAATTACAATAGACCGGCATACTCCTCCACGATTTGTTTCAAAATATTACTTTGGCCAATTAAATAAAGCAAAAGAGCTTGAAGAGCTCCATAAATGTTGCTCTACAGGTACAGTGGAATAAAACCTTCAACTTCCAAGTCATTACTAGACTATAACAGATAACACTGAGGGGTACTAAAAGTTTCAGTAACAAAATTCCTAATCCAGAAAAGAAAGCCTGAGAAGGTAAGGGCGGAGGGATGCAGACTTGCTCACAGTTCAGAGCAGGAGCGAAGCATCCCTATACTGTACTTGCTTCATCTCTTGCTGGGTCTTGTGGGTGCTTTTTCCGGCCCTTTTTGATCCTATGTGCACCTTGATTATTAGGGGAGACACGTGACTTCCTCTCAGCCCTGAGATACAGTGGTACCTCTACTTATGAACTTAACCAGGTTCTTAAGTAGAAAAGTTTGTAAGAAGAAGCAATTTTTCCCCATAGGAATCAATGTAAACGCAAATAATGCGTGTGATTGGGGAAACCACAGGGAGGGAGGAGGTCCTGTTTCCTCCCAGGAGATTCCTAGAGAGGCCCTACAGAGGCTTCTCCTCACCTTTTCTGGCCCTGTTTCCTTCTAGGAAATTCCTAGAGAGGCCCCACAGAGGCTTCGCCTCACGTTTTCTGCCCGTTTCCTCCCAGGAGATTCCTAGAGAGGCCCCACAGAGGCTTCTCCTCACCTTTTCTGGCCCTCTTTCCTCCCAGGAGATTCCTAGAGAGACCCCACAGAGGCTTCTCCTCACCTTTTCTGGCCCTCTTTCCTCCCAGGAGATTCCTAGAGAGGCCCCATGGAGGCTTCTCCCCATGTTTTCTGGCCCTGTTTCCTCCTAGGAGATTCCTAGAGAGGCCCTACAGAGGCTTCTCCCTACCTACAGTTTCGAGGCTTGGGTTTGTAAGTGGAAAATGGTTCTTAAGAAGAGGCAAAAAAAATCTTGAACACCCGGTTCTTATCTAGAAGAGTTCGTAAGTAGAGGCGTTTGTAGGTAGAGGTACCGCTGTACTGGCCAGGCCGTTTCTCTCTGCTGTTGCTGCTGGTGCCTCTATGGCCTGACCATTGCTCTCGCAGCACCTTACACAGCAGTTAAATTCAGCACACTTCACAATGGAGTGTCCCCTCCTCTTCCTGGAACCCATTACAACATGGAGCATCTGCTGCAGATGGGTTGAACAAGTGTCTCAGGGTGGAGAGCAGGTTGTGCATCTCTCTGAGCAACCAAGGTGCATGCAGCACCAACAAAGGCCGAAGCACCCATGAGACTTAGAGAGCACAGAAGAATCAGAATAACAGAGGGGGGAGGGAGAGAGAGATGAGAGAGAGAGAGACAGAGAGAGATAAGAGAAAAGGACAGACAGAGATGCAAGAGACAGACAGACAGATGAGACACACAGAGAGAGAAAGAGAGAAGTGACAGACAGAAAGTGAGAAATGAGAGAGAGAAAGGGACAGAGGAAGAGAGATGTGTGAGTGGGGGAGGGCGAGAGCACTGGATTCATATTAGTGGTCTGCAACATTTAAAATTACGAATTTAGTGGTCCCTGAAGTCTGAAAGGTTGGTGACCCAGATGATCCTGATAGTGACTTCCAACTCTATGATTATAAAGGTATCATAAAAGTTTGTGGAAATATACCTTTGACTTCCCTGATGCGGCTGTAGGAGAAGCTGCCATTTCTTGTTCATTATCTTGCAGCTAAGTAGAAATAAAGTTTTATATTGAAAAAGTCATGTAATATCAGAGATACCCTCATCATAATTATCATAGACATACATATACATATCATAGACATACACTTATGCAAAAAAGCAATTTACAAAAAGAAATAGCATAATAATAATAATAATAATAATAATAATAAATAATTACATTATTAAACCAGTTAAAAGAATAATTAACATTTTAAAATTACCAAGGGATCTTAGCAATTCTGCATTATATTTTCCCCAAACTATTCAATGGTACTTATTACAAGTTATGTAATACTTTGGATTTGACTAGGAAGAGGTAAATACAGGATCTATTTGTTATTTATTAAATGAGCTGTCTTTTCTTTGCTCTTGTAAGATTTCTGCTTTAATGATAAAAGGGAAGAGGCATTGTGGGCCGGTCTAATACAATGATTTGGCATTAGATTAAAAACCAGGCAGCTAGAATTCGATTTTTACCTTAAAGCGGGAGATATAATCTAGTCAGTCTCTCAGTGGCAAAAACACTTAAAAATGTTGTCAAGAAAACTTTAGGGACTCCATGAGGTCATCAGGAGTTAACTTGAAGCACAGAATTATTTTTGTGGGAGAGATTAGACCTATCTGCGGATTTCCACAGCAGCCTTGTAATCTCAGAAAAAGACTTTTAAATGACACACAAGCATATGCTGCATTTATGCTCCAATATATTGCAAAGCACCTTTCCTACATCTTATCAAAAGCGCTGCAAAGCCCTACTGTACATAGTTTATCCCTGGAAGAAAAAACTGCAAACTGTATATACTGAAATTCGGTTAGGAAACCAATCACCTCCTACAATTTGATAAAAAGAAAAGTGTATTTGGATGTTGTATGAAACAAAAGTGTATTACAATACAAAACATTATATCTTTTTTTCTTCTGTTGTCTTAAATTATCTCAAGCTGGTTTCATAACCCACAATTTGAATAGACTATAATCAACAGTGTTGTCACGCCTAGATGATATGGCAAGTTAATTAAAAAAAATTGGGCAGGGGGATTTTAAACTTTTTTCCCCAAATATGACAAATTGTAATGGGGTACACTAAACTCATGCCTGTCATATGCCATGTTATACCATAGTGCCCACATAACTGGGTGATATTTGAACACCACGGCAATTCATTGTAAAATCTCTGAATGACTTTATATTAAGATTTAAACACTGAAAAATAAAAGTGAACCTTAAAGACTTCTACAGAATAAAACCATCAGTCTCTCAGCACCACCTTCTGGTAGAAAATCTGCAGCTCAAGACAAGAATGCTTATTAATAAACCAACATATTTCTGGAATGGATTGCTTGTAGGTATGGCAGGGAAAGTTTAATTCAACTTTCTCCCTATGGCATTTAGAATTATTTTTTCTTTTATTTTTTGTCAAATGATGAATACGCTTTTGTAGATCACTTAATCCCCCCCCCCCCCCCCAAAAAAAAATCGGGAGTTAACAGAACCAAATCTAAGGACATCTGATTTTTTAAAAATTGGTCTTGTTTCAATGCAATAAAGTGACACCCAAAAGCTTAAGAGCCTAAACGTATTGCAAAGACAGCCAACAAACTGTTGGAAGTAAAGGAAATTATATTCAGCATTCAGAGCACATTATAACATCTCAAACTTTTTTGGGGGTGGGTGGGTGTTGTTGTTGTCCCGATTAGCCTTTTAATAAGCCACCAAATTGCTTCATTTAATGGGGTGATGGGGGGGCAGTCCAGACATTACCACATTTATTTAAATGCATGTTATATAGTACTGGCTTTCCTTTGCACAAATCTATTAAAGAAGAAAAGTGAAAGCTAATTGCAAGGTGCCCTTTGACCCTACTACCTGGAGTTCATGATTTGTAAAAAAAAAAAATCAGAGTGGGCTTATACATTGGCTAATTTTTCACATACATTGAGAAGCTGATTGTAAATATTGCTTGTTCGTCTCCAAAGTAGAATGTAAAACATGTGATGGAATAACAATCTTTTGATGTCTAATTGTTACCAGGACTCTTAACAACGACGTAGTTCAGGGGTAGGCAAAGTTGGCTCTTCTACGACTTGTGGACTTCAACTCCCAAAATTCCTGAGCCAATCATGCTAGCTCAAGGAATTCTGGGAGTTAAAGTCCACATATCATAGAAGAGCCAACTTTGCCCACCCCGACACAGTTGATAGAAATCAAATATTTTTTTTAAAAAAATTACCACAGAAGTTCACTCAACACATGAAACCCAAATCAAGCAACAGACCATGTGCACATTTAAACAGCTTGGTTTTTTTGTTTTTGTTTTTTACTGTATATCTGAAGGAAGTTAGAAAACCCAACCTATAGAGACGCGCCTAACCGTCCCTGTCCTATTGTCTTATGGTCTTTTATCATTACTTTTTCTAATGTTATCTTTGGACAAACTACCATCCTATAATTGTTTGACAAAATATATACTGCTCAAAAAAATAAAGGGAACACTTAAACAACAGAATATAACTCCAAGTCAATCAAACTTCTGTAAAATCAAACTGTCCACTTAGGAAGCAACACTGATTGACCCTCAATTTCACATGCTGTTGTGCAAATGAAATATTCAATGAGAATATTGCATTCATTCAGATCTAGGATGTATTATTTGAGTGTTCTCTGTATTTTTTTGAGCACGAATGCCAGCAGCCAATCAGGTCCCACAGAGTTGGCCTTCTCCGGGTCCCGTCGACTAAACAATGCCATTTGGCGGGACTGAGGGGAAGAGCCTTCTCTGTGGTGGCCCCGGCCCTCTGGAATCAACTCCCTCTGGAGATTCGAATTGCCCCTACTCTTCCCGCCTTCCGCAAGATGTTGAAGACCTATCTATGTCGCCAGGCATGGGGGGGAATAACTATCTCCCCCCCCTTTTTCCTGACTGTAATACATGAGAATGGTATGATTGTGCAGTAACGATTGTTTTTAATATTTATGGCTTTTAAATTTTGTTTGTTTATCTAATATTGGATTTGTACTCTGTGTATTGTACTGTTGTTGTTGTGAGCTGCCCCAAGTCTTCGGAGAGGGGCGGCATACAAATCTAATAATAAATCTTAACTACATACATACATACAAACATACATACTTCCATAAATCAAGGAAGGGGAGGAAGCAAGCAAGCAAGCAAGCAACTTAAACTAAAGTTTTGGTTGCAGCCAAAATAGTCCTTTCTTGCTTCTTAAGGACTGCGCCCTCCTCTTGCTCTCAGTCTGAACCAGAAAAGCTTCACTTTTTGGGACTTGCCAGGTTGCTGCTGAAACCAAAAGCTAGCAAGATCAAAGCACCATCCACAATCACACACACACACACAACTTGGGTTGTGGCGAGCAGGACCCATTCCAGGCTGCTTAAAAGTCTTTTCAGCCACTCTAGTCCATTCCCTTCGGCAGTGTTTTTCCAGAGGGTTTGCAGAGCCGGGGACTCCCTCGGGTTCTCCTCAGTCCACAATAGGAGACTATCCAGCCACTCCCAGCATTGCCCAGCGGGATATTTTATCGCCCCCTCACCCAGAAAAACGGGACCACCCACTAAAAGAGAGGGATCGAAGCCCCTTTTTATACAACCGGAGGGAAAGCCAACCGGAAAAGCCAAACCCTGATACCTCGCAGGCTACCGAAATGGGGCGAGCTCAACTCCCCAGCAAGGGGGGGGGCACCCCCCGCCCTCCTTCCTTCCCCCCCACGCCGGTTACCTCCATGGCAGCGCCGATCCCGGCTGAGGTTGAGGAAGCGGGAGGTCGCCTCCGCACCAGCCCTCCAGCCGCTTCCGCCTTCGTCACCGTTCGTCCGCGCGCCCTCGGCTGACGTCAGCGAAAAAAAAACCCGCCGCGAGCGCGGCCCGAGCAGAGTTCGAACCAGGGCTCGGCCGAAGGCAGCCAAGTGGCCGCCAGATGGTAGCGGGGAGTAGTTTTCTGCAAGCACTCTGCTACCCCCTAGCGGTCATCCGATTCTTGCCGCCCGGCAAATGGAAGCGCTTTGCCAAGTTTCCCGTTTTTTTCGGGCCTCGAATTGCCATGGCAACGGACAGGCTTCCTTACCTGTTTTTTCTCTCTCTGTGTGTGTGTACAGTGGGCGTTAGTCTTCGACTCTCTCTCTCTCTCTCTCTCTCTCTCTCTCTCTCTTGTCAAACAATTATAGGATGGCAGTCCTTCACTCCTCCTCACGTAACAAATTACCCTACTCCTCCAGACTTCAAATACTAAATCTTGAATGTCTCCGAACTGATTTAACTGTTCTTCATAAAATCATACATCATAATGTACTCCCTGTCAGTGAATACTTCACCTTTAACAACAACAACACAAGAGCACGTAATAGATATAAACTGAATGTAAATCGCTACAAACTTGACTGCAGACAAAACAATTTCAGCAATAGAGTGGTCACCGCCTGGAACTCATTACCTGACTGTTGTTGCTTCCCCCAACCCCAAAATCTTCAACCTTACATTATCTACAATTGACCTCTGCCCTTTTCTAAGACGTCTGTAAGGGGCGTGCATAAGTGCACTTTTGTGCCTAATGTCCCTGTCCTACTGTCTTATTATCCTTTCTATTACTATGTTCTACTTATGTCATGTTAATATGTACTATAATACTATACTTGTTTGACAAACAAATAAACAAATAAATAAACAGCATTTGAAAATGTAATGATAAAAAGTAATGATAGAAGACAATAGGACACTAGTAGGACAGGGGCGGTAGGTACAATGGTTTGCTTATTTATTTTAATTTATTTGATTTTGTTATGCCGCCCTTCTTAGACTCAGGGCGGCTTACAACATGTTAGCAATAGCACTTTTTAACAGAGCCAGCATATTGCCCCCACAATCCGGGTCCTCATTTTACCCACCTCGGAAGGATGGAAGGCTGAGTCAACCTTGAGCCGGTGATGAGATTTGAACTGCTGACCTGCAGATCTTGCAGTCAGCTTTAGTGGCCTGCAGTACCGCACTCTACCCACTGTGCCACCTCAGCTCATTATGCATGCCTCTTACAGATCTCTTAGAAAGTGGGAGAGGTCAATTGTAGATAATCTAAAGTTAAAGGTTTTGGAAATAGGAGTAGAAACCGCAGAGTCAGGTAGTGCATTCCAGGTGTTGATTATTGCTGAAGTCGTATTTTTTGCAGTTTAGTTTGGAACCGCTGACATTTAGTTTAAATCTATTACGTGCTCGTGTGTTGTTGCGGTTGAAGATGAAGTAGTCACTAACGGAGGACATTTTGGTATATGATTTTGTGAACTATAGTTACGGTAAGTCGGAACGGAGACGTTGGAGTTGTAAGTTGTCTAATCAAAGTATTTCAAGTCTGGTGGAGTAAGGTATTTTGTTGCGGGGAGAGGAGTGAAGCGCTCTTCTTGTTTATCTAAATAAATATGTTTAAATATTTGCACCTCTATAACTGTCTGGTTTGGTGCTGCAACCCAACAGGACCGACACAGACTTCAGAGGACAATCAGAACTGCAGAAAAAGCAATTGCTGCCAACCTGCCTTCCATTGAGGACCTGTATACTGCACGAGTCAAAAAGAGGGTGGGGAAAATATTTACTGACCCCTCACATCCTGGACACAAACTGTTTCAACTCCTACCCTCAAAACGTAGCTACAGAGCACTGCACACCAAGACAACTAGACACAAGAACAGTTTTTTTCCAAACGCCATCACTCTACTAAACAAATAATTCCCTCAACACTGTCAGACTTTCTACTAAATCTGCACTTCTATTCTACTTGTTTTTCTCATCATTCCTATCACCCATTTCCTCCCATGTTGACTGTATGACTGTAACTTGTTGCTTATATCCTAAGATTTTTATTAATATTGCTTCTTCATTACTTATTTCACCCCTATGACAATGATTAAGTGTTGTACCACATGATTCTTGACAAATGTATATTTTATTTTATGTACGCTGAGAGCATATGCACCAAGACAAATTCCTTGTGTGTCCAATCACACTTGGCCAATAAAATTCTATTCTATTCTATTCTAAATAAATACTGTATCTCCATATTTAGAGAAGGTTCTGCTGCGACAATGAAATATATCCCTGCAACCACCAAGATCACTCCATAAAATAAATGTTTTTATACACTGCTCAAAAAAAATAAAGGGAACACTTAAACAACACAGTATAACTCCAAGTAAATCAAACTTCTGTGAAATCAAACTGTCCACTTAGGAAGCAATACTGATTTCACATGCTGTTGTGCACATTCAATGTAAAATACTGTATTCTCATTGTACTTTGTTTTGTACAAAGTATTCAATGAGAATATTTTAGTCATTCAGATCTAGGATGTGTTCTTTGAGTATTCCCTTTATTTTTTTGAGAAGTATATTTCTCTTAAAGATTTTGCGGTACTGTGCTTCAATGTATAACTTCCTTGGAAGCAGCAGGGGGCAGCACTTGGCCCACTTTGACAGAGGATGAAAAGCTAAGCAGGCTTGACCCTAGTTAATAATTGGATGGAAGAATAGCAGAGCTCACAGTGCTGTTGATTAGATTGGAAAGATTAAAAAAAACATTTTGGAAGGAAGCCAACGAAAGCAGGATGTCAGGAAAATTGCCTACTGTGTAGACGGGATCTTTAGGTTGCAGCATTAACCTAAAGACTTAATTTATGTTTAGCCTTTGATGCTTGAAAATAAACAAGTTGCAAACTTGAAAGAGTGTGGGTGTATCTGTACTCCCAGCTGAGTGTGCAAGTTGTCGCTACAATGAAACCAAATGAAATGTATGTTGCTGTACAAATATATAAGCTAACATTTTTATCCCCAAGCTCTGCCAAGCTAAAATGCAATGGGGAAAATAACTGAGGTCAGGCAAAGCCAATTGGATTATTAAGTGGGCTAATTTTCTCCCATGCAAGATTTTTGGAAAAGGAAAGGAGGGGTAATCTATTTCTTATTAAATTCCCGTCCTAAGCATAGCTACTCTGAAATAATTTGTATTGATTTTAGACAATGATTGCTTTTAGGAAAGCATACTTAAAAAGGGAAACTTTTGTTCCTTTCTAATTAATGATTATTTTATTTGCAAAATTATGTCAAATTTATTTTTCTTTAGTAACCACAGGGGTTGTTGTTGTTGTTGTTGTTGTTATTATTATTATTATTATTATTATTATTATTATTTAGATTTGTATGCCGCCCCTCTCCGAAGACTCGGTTAGTCATAATATGACCACGTTTTGTCTCTTTATACATCCTACAGAATAGAATAGAATAGAATAGAATAGAATTTTTTTAATTGACCAAGTCTGATTGGACACAAGGAATTTGTCTTGGTGCATATGCTCTCATTGTACATGTCCGGGTAGAAATAAGCAATCAAATCATGTTAGGACCCAGTCAATATAAATTGTAAGGATGCCAGCAACAAAGTTACAGTCATACAGTCATTAGCAGGAGGAGATGGGTGATGGAAACAATGAGAAGATTAATAGTAAAATTGCATAGTTTGACAGTGTTGAGGGAATTATTTGTTTAGCACAGTGATGGCATTTAGGGGGAAAACTGTTCTTGTGACTAGTTGTCTTGGTGTGCAGTGCTCCATGATGTCATTTTGAGGGTAGGAGTTGAAACAATTTATGTCTAGGATGCCAGGAGTCGATTAATATAGTAGTTTTGAAAGATAGGGAACAGTAATAACAAAGGATTTTGATATCCCAAGATGGCGACTGTAATACCTAGATAAATTAAGCTATGCATATGACTGTATACTTACATATCCTATCAAGAATCATATAGGGACAACATACTGTATTTGGCAGAACATATATATACTTGAAAATCCTTGTGCATAGGACCAAGTTGGCTGTGGTTCTGAAAACAACAAAAAACTAGGAAAAGTTGTAACCCCAAAAAAGATAGCCCTCAAGTGTAAATGTTTTAAGATCTGACGATGTACGTCTATCTTGTAATAGTATATTGTCATAACATCATTGGACAAACCTACATATACTTGCTTCCAGGTTTCTAACACACACAACATTTATTATCCACTTTTCTTATTTGTATAAATAAATCAAGAATGAATGCTTCTTACTAAGCTTTGAATGCAAATTCAGTAAATCTAAGTTTCTAGCTGCTTGCCAATGATGCAGCCTATATGCTCAGAAGAAGCCAAAAGTCATCCATGTGCTCCAACTAATTTGGCATCACACTGAAAGCAATTGCAGAAATATACTTCCTAGGAGTGGCCAAACTTTCAAACAGCTATGCCAATTTTACTGAAACACATTAAAACTTTTGATTACTAAAAGTAAGCCCAGTCAATGGGAATTCTTCAGCTTTATACTAAGTCTGCTACTTGAGAAAAGCAAGTAAAAAAAAACCACATTTACCCTTAATAATATTTTAAAACAGTTTTTTAAACCAGGGCAAGGAGGATGAGAAGGGTGATTGATGTGTGCATTGATGCAAATCGCTTCCTGGGCTTGCCTCTAGGATGTGCACATCAATGTGAACACCTCTTTGTGTTCAGTTACCATGACTGTATTGTGTTCAGCTAAGAGGGGACTAGAAAGACAGACTGAGATGACCAACGCAGAAAGAATATCTGAATGCATTTCATGATGAGTTCCTTTCAATACAGCATCTCACAAGAAAATAGTGAGTGGTGTCACCTTACATTTTCTTTGAGATTTTGTTACTCATCTGCATGAAATGGGATCCCCTCCAACTGTGGCAAGATGGACAGGGTTCTATAAAGCAACAATGTTTAAGGCACCTTTTCTAGCCCCTTCCTCTTGCTATGGAAATGAAAAGTATAGTCCAAGGGCACGCAACAAATTCAAACTTAATATTAATTGCTCCAAGCTTGACTGTAAAAAATATGACTTTAGCAATCGAGTTGTCGAAGCGTGGAACTCATTACCGGACTCAGTAGTGTCAACCCCTAACCCCCAACATTTCTCCTTTAGACTATCCACGATTGACCTCTCCAGGTTCCTAAAAGGTCAGTAGTGGCGTACATAAGTGCACTAGCCTATCTTTTGTCCCCTGTCCAATTGTGTCTCCTTATCTCATATCTCATATATCTTTTCTTCCTTCATATATCTTCTCCTCTATTTTTATATCTTCTCTTTATATATAATACTTCATGTCTATTCTCTTCAATATGTATCATGTATTGGACTAAACAAACAAACAAACAAACAAACAAACAAACAAATAAATAAATAAATAAATAGAGAGGGCTGCACAGTCACTCAGGTAGATGCCAAATTCAGTTGTTGCTTTGTCAGCAGGAAGACGACCATTAGACCTGAGTCATTGTTTGCAGGTCCACAGCTACAGCTCCCAGTGTATCCACACCAGTGATGGGCTCCTACGGGAACGGTCAGGAATGCAATTCCGGTCGCAAAATTTGGAGCTCCACCCCAGAGCACTCAATTTGCACTGAAAGATGTTGAAATAAAATGCATAAGCCTGGCCACAGTGTGATAGTAAAAATTTTGGTAGCCCATCACTGATCCACGCCTGCTGCTTCATCACTTGCCCATCGCCACAGGACTTTTTACGGGAATTGGGGGGAGTGTCAAGAATTGTGCGTGAATTGGATTAACGTGAGGGAGAAGTGCACATAGTCCAGTGTTTCCCAACCTTGGCAACTTGAAGATATCTGGACGTCAACTCCCAGAATTCCCCAGCCAGCATTTGCTGGCTGGGGAATTCTGGGAATTGAAGTCCAAATAGCTTCAAGTTGCCAAGGTTGGGAAACACTGACATAGTCAACCTCACTCTCTCTTCCCAGATTCCATCTTGCTCCAATAGCAGGACAAGAGTCGAGACAGTTGGAAATGGGCTGGGTGCAGTGGTTGACCAGGGCATCTTTCATGTCTTGCCATGCTCTTAGCGTACCACATCGCTTGCATAGACTGCCTTCATGACTGTTGTTCTATTCTAGTTAGGTTTCATCTGCTCAATCCACTGGGATCTGTGTTCACATGCTTGAGATAGACAAGTCCCTATCTCACCGAAGGTCAATGACCCAGTGGCTACTCTCAACCTTGTTCGGCCAGCCTGTCGAAACTGTTGCCCAGGGTGTGGCCGCTGCACATGTTACAGCTACTAAGAGGCACAGGTGAAAGCTGAGTGACAGGTAAGGACCAAAGATGAATGAGCTGCCATAAATGAGCTGCTGTAAAAGGATATGACATGCCCTACACCAGAGGTGCTACCCCTTCCTGAATACCCTACACAGCCCATATAATTGTGCATATAACACATGTGAAAAGACCACAAGGCTTTGATTGTGGGGTTATATAGTACCATCTTGACTATACCATACCTGCTGAGTCCCCTGCTGATTTCTCCCCCAACTTATTAATTTACACTTTTCCTTCCAAAAGGATGGAGGAACCATTTAGACAGGAAGATATGTTTTCAATTTCTTGGTGAAGACATAGTTTCAGCTTTCTCCAGGCCTATGGACAAATCCCTTTAATTCAAAAATATCCTTTAGCTTCTTTAATGTTGTTTTGTGAAGCTCTGAATCAGACTTCCCAAACCTCACGTACTGTACATTGCTAATGTGTTGCTACACGTTGCCCTATACTGAAATTACACTGATATTTATGCCCTTCCCGTGTTCTTTGCAGCAACTATAAATATAGTTTTCTATTTCCATCTAACCTTGGAACATCCAAGCTCATTACATCTATTGGGTCAATTTGTTCAGCATTCCCACCCTCCCATATTTATGGTTTTAATCTATTTATATTTTTATCCTTCTGAATATTATATTTTTAAATCAGTTTGTTCCTTGAACAAAATGTTCATAGTGAAAAATGGGAGGCACCATGGCCTTAGCTTTTGGTAGCTAGGAGCCTCAGAAGTTGTGTGACAAAGGAACTAATTGCCATGAATGTTTTTGACACTTGATATACCACAAAAAAACCTTTTTTTTAAAAACAGTATAGTCAAAATTATTTAACACAGCTATGCTTGTACAGTGATACCTCATCTTACAAACGCCTCGTCATACAAACTTTTCGAGATACAAACCCGGGGTTTAAGATTTTTTTGCCTCTTCTTACAAACTATTTTCACCTTACAAACCCACCACCGCCGCTGGGATGCCCCGCCTCCGAACTTCCGTTGCCAGCGAAGCGCCCGTTTTTGCGCTGCTGGGATTCCCCTGAGGCTCCCCTCCATGGGAAACCCCACCTCCGGACTTCCATTGCCAGCGAAGCTCTTGTTTTTGCGATGCTGGGATTCCCCTGCAGCATTGCAAAAACACAGAAGTCCAGAGATGGGGTTTCCTATGGAGGGGAACCTCAAGGGAATCCCAGCAGCGTAAAAACGGGCGCTTCGGCTGGCAAAAGGGGTGAATTTTGGGCTTGCACGCATTAATCGCTTTTCCATTGATTCCTATGGGAAACATTGTTTCGTCTTACAAACTTTTCACCTTAAGAACCTCGTCCCGGAACCAATTAAGTTTGTAAGACAAGGTATCACTGTACTTGCTGATTACCTAAAATGGAGCCAGAATAGAACTGGTGCTTCCATCCTTGGATTCCTTTGTCCCAAAATATTTTTATGGACAAATCCAGAGATTGGTAATTGGGGGCATTGCATTATAGTGGTTCTCTTCTCTCCTTTATAGCCAGTTTCAATTGTGCTGAAGGGTCCTGAGACTCCTCTCTTGAAGGGTACACAGAATCCAATGGTCTCCTTTCCAACATCTACCTGAAACCACCAGGTTAGGTCATTTGCTGGTTTGGAGACCTGTATCATCAGTATGCTGATAATATCCAATCATACTTTTTGATTTATTTGATTTATTTGTTTTGTCAAGTATGTATTGGTAGTATACAAATATATAACAATGATTATATACATCAGTGATGGCGAACCTATGACACGCATGTCAGCACTGACACGCGTAGCCATTTTCAGTGACACGCGGCCGCTGGAGAAACTTTCAGAGAGAATGCGCCGGCGCACGCGCGTGAGCCATCTTCACCGTCCGCGCCCGCCCACCGAACGCATGCAATGCGAGCAATAACAAAAAAACCCCTCCTTACTCTCACCACCCCCTCTCGTTTCACCTTCATTGCCGCTTGGAGAAGCCCGCGCCTCCTTCGCCTCCCCCCCACCCAGCCCGGGAAGGAAAAAAAAATCCGGCAGGGCGCAAGCGCAGGTTCTTAAAGGGTCCGTGCTGTTGACTTCCGAGCACCAAAAAAAAAAAAAAAGGGACGCGGACGTGCGAAGAGCGAGAATAGGAAAGTACAGCGTGGACTCGCTCGCGGGGGTAGCGCCCCCTCCTCTCCCCCCTCCCTTCTCCGTGCCCCCTCCTCTCCCCCCTCCCTTCTCCCCCGGTAGTCTCCATTTTCTCAGCGAGCGCCTGTCATTATTCATAGCTGTCATATCCTGCTCCCTCCTCCTCCTCCTCCGTGCATTTCTGCTGTTCTTCATATAGTCAACAATCCATAGTGAGTACACCAGTCAACTACTGTATTTGTTGAAAATAGCAAATTCTGTGCTTGGACATATTAGGAAAAAATGGAAAATAAAGCAGTGTAAGTAATATTGTAGGAAAGTGCAATGAGGCTTTATCTTGAACACTGTGTTTGGTTTTGAGTACTAAGTATTAAGTACTAAGGATCTTAGAAAACTAAAAGAAAAAAAAGGAGTGATCAACATTTTAGGATGCTCCCTTGTTCCTTGTAGTATTTTATTTTTTAAAATCTTACTGTTTGTCCTGTAGGCCATTTGGGATTTCTGAATAAAATATAGCCTGTAAATAAAAGAAATATTTTTTCTTTAACAAGAAAAAAGAAAAATAAGAGGGAATCTTGTATTTCCTTTTATTTCCTGTTAAAAGCTGGGTCTCTACACATTTAATTTGAGTGGATGCCTTCAACCTCAATTGAAGATTTAGCCAATGAAATTCAGCCACAAAAAAATCACTAAATCAGTGATGGTGAACCTGTGGCAGTCCAGCTATTGCTGGACTGCCACAGGTTCGCCATCACTGGAAGAATTCCCCCTCCCCCTCACTTATCTTAGTTCATGGCACCCCACACAAGTTAAATAACAGCAAGACCAACAAAAGAAACCAACTGACAGATTAACAAAGAAGTCACTAAGCAGGTAAGTTAAATAATTATACATATTTGTTATTTAAACTATAAATATCACAAAATTATGTTTTTTTCTCAAGGTGACACACCACCCGAGTTATGCTTGGTTTTTTGGCGAATTTTGACACACCAAGCTCAAAAGGTTGCTCATCACTGATATACATCATACTAGTAAGAGACAAACATTAGGACAGGGAACAGAAGTGCACCAACTTATGCATGCTCCTTACTGACCTCTTAGGAATCGGGAGAGGTCAACAGTGGATAGTCTAAGGAAAAAGTTTGGGGGGTTATGTGGTGATACCACAGAATCAGGTAGTGAGTTCCATGCATCAACTACTCAGTTACTAAAATTGTATTTCCTGCAGTCGAGTTTAAAGCGGTTTATTTTAAGTTTGTATCTGTTGTGTGCTCGTGTGTTGTTGTGGTTGAAGCTGAGGGTGTCAAAGTCCTGTTTCCATGTCTGAAGGCTGTGCTGGCCTGGATGAGTAGAAATTGACTCTGGCTATTGCTACCCAGGTGGAATGCCCGTGGCTGTTTGGACTACCTCGAGACAGGCATTTTCCATTTTGTTTCTGAATTATTTTTATATTTCCCAAATCGGGAGTGATGAGCAACTTGGGGGTGGGTGGGGATGATTTTCTTTTAGATTCAAAGCGCCTGCTCAAAGACCAGCCAACTTCGCATAGCACACTGTATCTGCTGTGCTGGGGTGTTCTTTCCAGGCTCATGGCCTTATAGCTCATGGTTTCCTGTTGCAAATGGCTCCAGCTTGAAGACTAATAGGAAGCTTCAGCTGGCCCTGAAAGCAGAGATGTGAGTACTTGTGAGCTTACCACTGCACACCCTTGGGAGATAGAATAGAATAGAATTTAGAATAGAATTTTTATTGGCCAAGTGTGATTGGACACACAAGGAATTTGTCTTGGTGCATGTGCTCTCAGCGTACATAAAATAAAATATACATTTGTCAAGAATCATGTGGTACAACACTTAATGATTGTCATAGGGGTCAAATAAGCAATGAAGAAGCAATATTAATAAAATCTTAGGATATAAGCAACAAGTTACAGTCATACAGTCAACATTGGATGAAATGGGTGAAAGGAATGAAGAGAAAAACTAGTAGAATAGAAGTGCAGATTTAGTAGGAAGTCTGACAGTGTTGAGGGAATTATTTGTTTAGTAGAGTGATGGCGTTCGGAAAAAAACTGTTCTTCTGTCTAGTTGTCTTGGTGTGCAGTGTTCTGTAGCAACGTTTTGAGGGTAGGAGTTGAAACAATTTGTGTCCAGGATGTGAGGGGTCAGTAAATATTTTCCCTGCCCTCTTTTTGACTCGTGCAGTATACAGGTCCTCAATGGAAGGCAGGTTGGCAGCAATTGTTTTTTCTGCAGTTCTGATTATCCTCTGAAGTCTGTGTCGGTCCTGTTGGGTTGCAGCACCAAACCAGACAGTTATAGAGGTGCAGATGACAGACTCAATGATTCCTCTGTTGAACTGTATCAGCAGCTTCTTGGGCAGTTTGAGCTTCCTGAGCTGGCGCAGAAAGAACATTCTTTGTTGTGCTTTTTTGTTCACAAGCTGCATTGGTTGCAAGGGTGTTTCTGAGTACAGTTCAAGGTGCTGCTGATTATTAGCTATAAGAAGTGAAGGGCTACCAAAAGTTTTACTACCATGCTGTGGGCATGGCTTATGAAGGTCGCCCTGCATTTTCTTTCAACATCTTTCAGTGCAAATTGAGTGCTCTGGGGTGGAGCTCCATTTTCACTACCCCACTGCGTTCTCCCCATCCGGGCAGCAGCCCATCCTTCATGGAATAGGATTCAGATTATTTAACCCACTTCCCCTTGAATGAACAGGGTCATATTTACAGATCTAGGAAGTACAATTTCTCTGCAGTGCCACCTGCCTTTTGGAATGAAACGCTCCCATCCTGGAGTTCTGGATGGCCTTGAAAACAGGCCTTGAGGTAGGGTGGATGAGACTCCTTTGTCTGTAATACAGTGGCACATCTACCTAAGAACGCCTCTACTTATGAACTTTTCTAGATAAGAACCGGGTGTTCAAGATTTTTTTTGCTTCTTCTCAAGAACCATTTTCTACTTACAAACCCGAGCCTCTGAAACTGTAACCGGGGCCTCTCTAGGAACCTCCCGGGAGGAAACAGAGCTGGAAAAGGCTGGGAGAAGCCTCTGTGGGGCCTCTCTAGAAATCTCTTGGGAGGAAACAGGGCCAGAAAAGGTGGGGAGAAGCCTCTGTGGGGCCTCTCTAGGAATCTTCTGGGAGGAAACAGGGCCAAAAAAGATGGGGGAGAAGCCTCCATGGGGCCTCTCTAGGAATATCCTGGGAGGAAACAGGGTCTCCACCCTCCCTGTGGTTTCCCCAAACACACACATTATTTGCTTTTACACTGATTCCTGTGTGTAAAATTGCTGCTTCTTACAAACTTTTCTACTTAAGAACCTGGTCACGGAACAAATTAAGTTCATAAGTAGAGGTACCACTGTACTTTATACTTTGATTGTTTAGCTTGTCGTAGTTATTTTTTTAAAAAAAATTCTAATCTAATTTATTGTAGTTCATTGCAGGGGTGGCATTCACATTCCTAACATCAGTTCTATGGGCGTGGCTTGGTAAGCATGACAACCATGACCATCAAGCCACGCCCACAGACCCGACAGAAAAGTTCAGCCAAGTGTTCTAGCCTTCAACCTGATTGCGTCTCACCTCCTTCTCGTGTTTCTTCTGTGTGTATGAGCCTGAGAAAGAGGAAAGTGAGTGAGTGGAGGGGCTGGGAGGGGAAGGGCCAGTGAGTGATGCGATTTACCAGTTCACCAAACTGTGCGTAGTCACTACCACTGGTTCTATAGAACCTGTTCGAACCCACTGAATTTCATCCCTGGTTCATTGTTTTTATATTGTTCTTTATTTTGTGAGACACCAGAAGTGGTTGGGGCAAGGAGGCATCACAATCAAATCCATCCATCCATCCAGTCTGAAGCATTCTTCAATGCTGGTTTGATTTATTCTTCACTGTACTTTTTAAAGCATATATTAACCTTTGTGGAAGAACAAGGCAGGGGTTTTAGCTAGATTGTCAAACAGCCAACACGAAGCAACAGAGGACAATCTAAAAGTGCAATAAGTATAATGGAAACAGAAGGTGAAGGAAAGAGTAATGAAATCTCAATTTCTTGATAAAAAATATGCCATTGACTGCACCGTTCTGCCAAGAAATTCTCATCTCATCCATGGAAAGCTTTTACTTTAATTAAATCTATTGATTTTTCAGTATTTAATGTGATTGAGTATGATTAAAATGTATTAGTAGGCATTTTTTTCATTCTAAATGTTATATTTAGACTTCCATTCCCTTAAAACCATTTAGCAAAGATGACCTTAACACTAACTTATTTATCTTTATTTACTAAATTAGCTGTACTAAAATACTTTAAGGAAGCTTTCAGTATATAAATCTTTAAAAAGGAACTGGGAGTTGTACTTTTATTTCTCATATTCTTCCTTCAGTACAATATTACAACTGAATTTATGCAAAATGTGGCATATGTCAGACAGCAAATATTTTGTTTACTTGGTTCTATTGTTGTTTTAGTTGCTTTATTTCTCTGTGTTCCGTTGGTAAGTGAAAATTATAAAATCTCATGCAGTTTTTGTTTATAGTCTTTTTAAAACAATGGTTACATAGTTTGAATATGTTCAGATAATAAATAATGAACGATTTATACCTCAAATTTATTAAGGCAGTGCTGTCCCTGTTTAGATTTTTAATTGTTTTTTATTCTAATTTATGAGATAGTTGTATTTCAGATTGCAAAATTGTATTTCAAAAATTCAGTTGAATCTTTAATACGGTATTAAGATCAATATTAATCTAATGTCCTTCTAATCCCTGCATATCAGAAAGTACTACGTTAATACAAGCTACAATCCAATATATCAGTTATGTACTTATCTAGGTGCAAGTCCATAAAATTCAGTGGGGCTTACTTTCCAATGCTGTACAGATGTATATTCTTGCTTGTAAATACAGTGATACCTTGTCTTACAAACTTAATTGGTTCCGGGACAAGGTTCTTAAGGTGAAAAGTTTGTAAGATGAAACAATGTTTCCCATAGGAATCAATGGAAAAGCGATTAATGTGTGCAAGCCCAAAATTCACCCCTTTTGCCAACCAAAGTGCCCGTTTTTACGCTGCTGGGATTCCCTTGAGGTTCCCCTCCATAGGAAACCCCATCTCTGGACTTCTGTGTTTTTGCAATGCTGCAGGGGAATCCCAGCAGGGGAATCCCAGCATCGCAAAAACAAGAGCTTCGCTGTCAACGGAAGTCTGGAGGTGGGGTTTCCCATGGAGAGGAGCTTCAGGGGAATCCCAGCAGTGCAAAAACGGGTGCTTCGCTGGCAACGGAAGTCCGGAGGCGGGTCATCCCAGCAGCGGTGGTGGGTTTGTAAGGTGAAAATAGTTTGTAAGAAGAGGCAAAAAAATCTTAAACCCCTGGTTTGTATCTCGAAAAGTTTGTATGACGAGGCGTTTGTAAGATGAGGTATCACTGTAATTATTTTCAAATACTATAATGTAAGGGCTAGATAGCTTATTGACATTTTAACATATAGATTTGTCAGTATTATGAGAAATTGCAGTTATGTAGGAGGCTCATCTGGTTATCAGAGAATATTAAAAAATTACAAATTGAACGCTCAAATTTCTTGTTTCCTATGGTCAAGATTGTACAGTATGGTTCATTTTTTCACCTTTTCTCCATAAAGACACATAAAGAATCATGTTTATTACTTTAGCCTCATGATAGATCTTTCAAACAGAGTCCTCACAGTACCTGGTGAGCTAAACGTTGGGTGTCTTTTTTCAACAATGTGCAATTTAGAGTGGAAAAAATGATGGATGCAGCTTCTTCTGACATGGGTTCAAATCCACTTTTAGCCAGGGGTGAAATGCTTCCGATTCACTCATTTCTGGTGGCTGTCAGAGAGCCAATCATGAAGGGAATATGGTTTCTGCCCACCCGCCTGGACGCCACCATTTGGGTTCTTTTACCCTCTATATATACACAGAACGCTTTGCGCATGTGCAGAGGGTAAAAGAACCCAAATGGCGGCATCCAGGTGAGTGGGCGGAGCCTCATGTTCTCTTCACGATTGGCTCTCTGATGACTGACAGGCACAACTGAACTGAGAGCACTTCATCCCTGCTTTTAGCCATGAAATATAATGAGGTAGCAGCTTTAGCCAGCTCACTGGTTTTATTGCGTCACCGAATCCTATGTCCTCTTATAAGAATAAAAATGGTGAGCCTACCTAGCAATCACTTTCAAGCAAGTCCTTTAGGTTTAAAACAAAACAAAACAGAACAGAACAAAGCAAAACAAATTTGTAAGAAAAATTCCCCAGACCAAGAGAATAAAAGCTAAAAAACTTTATTAACCCCATGATATATATATATATATATATCATAGAAACAGATATCAAACATAACATATATCAAACATAACATAAAGATTTCAAAGATTCCAGCATGATCATACAGTATCATACAGGGACCAAAAGAAGTCACGGGAAAAATACCCGTGAACCTCAAAAGGTAAAGTACCTAACTTCAAGAATCATCTTATATAGAATTTTCATGTCTGGTTTACACCCCATTCTTCCTGTCCATATATGGGGTTGTCTTGCATCCAGTTTCATCATAGTTCCTCGGAACTCTCTAGATTAATCCATCAAGTTGTTGTCCTGCTTTTATGAATGTTTCTTGGCCTAAAAATTAGGATTTTTTCATCTCTGATACAGGATGTAAACATGTTAATGTACTGTTTGCTTTTCTGGCAAGGTCCGCTGTCCAAAAGGTCGGAAGTTTAGTACCCTAGTAAGAGTGTTTTGTATCTATCTAGACCTTAGATGCCTAGATTCTATAGATAATTTTCACACTGACCATTACAGAATGAAACAGAAAAGCCATACAGTGAAAGAAAAAGCACTTGAAACTCCATTCTTTTTAATCATTGGGTCATTGTTCCAGAGAGATTTTCTTATCAGATTCCTTAATGCCTTCATGAATGACAGAGCTTCTAATGTACTTCCTTCACTGGAAAATTTAGGATATATTCAGAAATGTATCTGCCTTGTTGAATATATGGAACAATTAAACATCAGCATAGGAAATGTCTTGTGCTGTTTAATATTGTGTCATAAAGGTGTTTTTTCAAAAGGCAACTGGACTTTGCTTTTCTTGAAGGGAGTTTGGCTTCTCATCCAAGAAGCTTCTTTAGAAGAACTAAAGAAGCTTCTTGGATGACAAGAAGTCCAGTTGTCTTTTGAAAAAGCACCTTTGGGATAACCATGTTGTCCAAGTGCTGCCTCTATGTTGGTTGAGGCAGGCAGGATTTCCTTGAGTACCATTTGTTGGGGGTCAAGGGAAAGGGAGGGTTTTGCCTTCTCTTTTTCCTCAAGATCCCCATGTACAATTGGTGGGCCACTGTGTGACACAGAATGGTGGACTCGATGCGCTTTGGCCTGATTCAGCATGGCTCTTCTTATGTTCTTAACCATGACCTGGATGACTGAGACTCTCCATAGACATATGTCATAGACTGTTTATATCATGTTGAACTGAACACTGAAACATCAAAACAGGAAATGACATGACATTTTGTATGTCACTAACTGCTTTATTTATTTTTATTTATTTATTCATTCATTTGTCCAATACACAAATACATAGGAAGAAAAATAGACATGTGGTTATATATATAAGGATAAAAGTGAACTTAGAGGAGAGGATATATGAAAGGAAGAGAATATATATGATAGGTGAAAGAAAGGAAAGACAATTGGACAGGGGACGAAAGACACACCAGTGCACTTATGTACGCCCCTTACTGGCCTCTTAGGAACCTGGAGAGGTCAATCGTGGAGAGTCTAAGGGAGAAATGTTGGGGGTTAGGGGTTCACACAATTGAGTCCGGTAATGAGTTCTACGCTTCGATAACTCGATTGTTGAAATCATATTTTTTACAGTCAAGTTTGGAGCGGTTCGTATTAAGTTTGAATCTGTTGCGTGCTCTTGTGTTGTTGCGCTTGAAGCTGAAATAGTAATTGACCGGTAGGACGTTGCAGCATATGATCTTGTGGGCAATACTCATATCGTATTTTAGGCGCCGTAGTTCTAGGCTTTCTAGGCTCAGGATTGTTAGTCTATTTTCGTAGGATATTCTGTTTCGAGTGGAGGAGTGAAGGGCTCTTCTGGTGAAATATCTTTGGATATTTTCAAGGGTGTTGATGTCTGAGATGTGGTATGGGTTCCAGACAGATGAGCAGTAGTCTAGGATGGGTCTGGCAAAAGTTTTGTAGGCTCTTGTGAGTAGTGTGAGACTGCCTGAGCAGAAGCTGCGTAGGATCAGGTTAACAACTCTAGAAGCTTTTTTGGCGATATTGTTGCAGTGGGCTTTAGCACTTAGGTCATTCGATATTAGTATTCCAAGGTCTTTTACTGAGTGTGTAATCCTGTATTTCACTTCCCCCCTCCCCTTTCTCTCAGTTAAAAAACTTTTCCTTTTTATGTATCACATATATACAGTAGTACCTCGACATACGAGTTTAATTCGTTCTGGACCTGGGCTCGTAAGTCGATCAACTCGTATCTCGAACAACTGTTCCCCATAGGAATCAATGGAAAAGCGATTAATGCGTGCAAGCCCAAAAATCAGAAACCGGCCGCCACCACCGAAGGAGGCTTGAGCCTCCCGATCCTCCCCGCCCCTTTGCCATGCATGTCATCCTGCATGCCTGTCAATCTTGTGTGCGCCGCAGAATGGGACGAGCCGGTGATGTGTGCCCTGCCTCCCCCACCCTGGCTGCGGGCCGTCCGCGCCGCTGCTCCGCTCAGTCGGCGGTCCCAGAGAGGCAGGAGCCGGGCGCTGACCTGCTTTTTGTCCCCCGGTGCCACCGCCTGCGAGTGCTCTGCCAGGCGGCTCCCCACGCTCCGCGCCTCCTTTGTCTCTGGGTCTGTGGAGGGAGGGAGGGAAGCAGAGCGGGGCGGCAGGTGAGGCGATCGCCTCTCCACTCGCCAAACACCGTGGGGAAGGAGGAAGAGAGAAGCAGGCGGGCAGCAGACGCTTTCCAGCTTCCCTTCCTTCCTTCCCAACTGGCCTCTCGAGGGCGGCAGCAGTGGGTTCCCAGCCTCGGAGCTAGCAAGGGGGGCAGCGGCTGGGTCCAGCTCCCGCCACTGATGCAGTTGCAAAGCGCCGTGCCCTCCTGACAACGTCCGGCAGCTTCCGAAGCGGCGCTGTGCAAAAGAGGGTGGGCGGGCAGCGGCGGAAGGCGAGACGCGCTGGGCAGTGGCTTCCGAAGCGGTGCTGGGTGAAAGAGGGTGGGCGGGTAGCGGCGGAAGGCGAGAGGCACTGGGCAGCGGCTTCCGAAGTGGCGCTGGGCGAAAGAGGCCTTCCGCTGCTGCCCACCCACCCTCTTTTGCCCAGCGCCACTTTGGAAGCCGCTGCCCAGCGCCTCTCACCTTGCGCCGCTGCCCGCCCGCCCTCTTTCACCCAGCACCGCTTCGGAAGTCACCGGATGCCGTCAGGGGGGCGCAGTGCTTTGCAACTGCATCAGCGGCGGGAGCCAGACCTGGCCGCCGCCCCCCTTGCTAGCTCCGAGGCCGGGAACCCACCGCCGCCACCCTAAAAAAGCCAGTTGGGAAGGAAGGAAGGGAAGCAGGAAAGCGGCTGCTGCCCGCCTGCTTCTCTCTTCCTCCTTCCCTGCGGTGCTTGGCGAGCGGAGAGGCGATCACCTCACCTGCTGCCCCGCTCTGCTTCCCTCCCTCCCTCCCTCCACAGACCCAGAGACAAAGGAGGCGCGGAGTGTGGGGAGCTGCCTGGTAGAGCGCTCGCAGGCGGCGGCAGGGGACAAAAAGCAGGCCAGCGCCCGGCTCCTGCCTCTCCGGGACCGCTGACTGAGTGGAGCAGTGGCGCGGACGGCCTGCAGCCAGGGTGGGGGAGGTGGGGCGCGCATCACCGGCTCATCCCGTTCTGCGGCGCACACAAGATTGACAGGCATGCAAAATGACAGGCGAGCAGGAGGACCTTCCTAACTCCCTCCCCCCCAGCCGAAAACCCAAAGGCGGTCTGCCACTGCCCGCTTGAGCCAGGAGGCAGGCAGGGTGAAGTGCGTAGAGGGGAAGGATGATCCGATTTCCCTGGCGAGGGCGGTGAGCGCACGGAGGGGGCACAGCCCGGAGCAAGACTTGGCCTCGGCTCGTATCCCGAATTTGAGCTCGGGAGTAGAACAGAAATGTCTCTCCCCTCCTAGCTCATATCTCGAAATGCTCGTATGTAGAGCAGCTCATATGTCAAGGTACTACTGTATTCCCCTCTCCTCTCCCTTACTCCATCACTTTACTAAGACATTTTAAACATAAGGTGTTCCTGACTAATCGTCTTCTTCCTCCTCATTTTCTTCCTTTTTTTCTTCTTCTGATTCCTCGCTAGAACTTAATTCCTCTGCTGACGTAGGAGACTGTCTGTGCTTTGCTTTGCTCTTCTCCTTACATTGTGTCTGCAAACATTTCCAATGTTTTTCTGGTTGTTCTTCCTGTTGTAACACACCCGAATTTCTCCAACATATCCTCCGCCTCTTTTACGTTAGTAGCTGTATATCTTCTCCCATCTTTGAATGCAATCAAGTGTAGTGGAATTCCCCAGCTGACTCTCTGCCCGTTGTGAAATAACACATCAGCGTAGTTTTGCAGCTCTTTTTGTCTGCAACATACCTTGGCATAGGTTAAGCCAGGCCATTATTCTAACTCCTCCCCACTCAGGTGTCTTTTCCTTCAAGGCTTTGAATGTCATATCCTTTACTATCTCCGTTGAAAAAGCAATAACATCACATGGGGGTTGTTTTCCGTCTTGAGTCTTGCACTGCAGAAGAAAACAGAATCTTTAATTAAACTACAGTAATCCCTCGCTACTTCACGGTTCATCTTTCACGGATTCGCTATTTCACGGGTTTTCAAAGGGGGCTTAAATCCATTAAATCCATTGAAAATTTTAAATCCATTAAAATCCTAGAGTCAGGCACGCAAGCTAACAAGCAAACAAATAAAACTGAAGATCTCTTACCTCAAATATGGCTTTTCCTAGATAAAAGATGAAAAGAGCCATGATGTAAATCAAATAAACCTTACCTAAACTACTGTTGAACTACTAAACAAATATATATATATAAATAAATATAGATAAATATGTATATATAAAATATGAAACAAACAAATAAATAACTAAACAAATAAATTTTATAAAAGAGAGAGAACCTAAACTACATCAATAATAAGAACAAAACCAACTCCTCCAACCATTAACTACATAAATCACCCATGCAGAGAACAAAATCTCAGGTGAATGCCTTTCATTCAGCCCACGCAAAGGTTTTATTTACTTCCCCTTTGTGACATCATGCACCTGTCATAAAACATTTTATAGAATGTGACCAATTTTAATTCCATGAGAATCATGTGTCCCAGAGTTTTTACATATTCTGCATGTTAGCCAAGGTAACTTGATCCAAATGTTTTGTCGTATACTATTTTTCTCTGTTAAAAGTTATGGGCTTCACAGCTTTAGTAGTACAGTGTTCTCTCGATTTTCGTGGGGGATGCGTTCTCAGACCGCCCGCGAAAGTCGAATTTCCGCGAAGTAGAGATGCGGAAGTAAATACATCATTTTTGGCTATGGACAGTATCACAAAGCATCCCTTAACACTTTAAACCCCTAAATTACCATTTCCCATTCCCTTAACAACCATTTACTCACCATTATTACTGGTACTCACCATTGAATAAGACGCTTAGTGATCCTGATATTTATAAACATAATTATTTATTAACAATTATTATTATTATTTGTTATTTATTTGCAAAGAATATTAGTTTGGTGATGACGTATGATGTCATCAGGCGGGAAAAAACGTGGTATAGGAAAAAAACCGCGAAGTATTTTTTAATTAATATTTTTTGAAAAACTGTGGTATAGGCTATTCGCGAAGTTCGAACCCGCAAAAATCGAGGGAACACTGTATATGGATACACTTTTTTCTATCGCCAAGACAAATTTTGGCTCTCAACCATCAGTTGAGAGAGAGACATTTTATTTGGATCAGCAGGAGCACAGTGGAAACATGTCTTTGCTGCTTGCATGTAGCCTTCAATGTGCTATAAAAATTGGGAGGGTGCATTAAGTGTGATAAACAAGCTAGCGGTTACACTTCTCTAGTTCTTTCTGATGCCACGTTCTTCTGCATTTCCTCTGGAAGACAAATGAATTACAACAGTTTCCTGGGCTCTGCATGTGCTGCTGGAGGCACTCCAACATTACGATATGATATTATAGTCAGCAAGGATAGCAAGATAATAAAATCTCATTAGACTCCTACAGCTTTCCAAAACACTTTCTTGAAAGATATCCGTTCATGCCATGATTCACTTTCCTCTCAGTACATGAGCTCAAGAATGGTTCTCGTAAAATGCATAATATAGAGAAATGGCTGGAAATGGAAGAAATAGCATGAGAATTTCTCATTAGTAAAGAGAGATTTGGTTTTTGAAATAATAAGTGTTGTACCACATGATTCTTTGACAAATCTATATCTTCTTGTATGTACACTGAGAACATATGCACCAAGACAAATTCCTTGTGTGTCCAATCACACTTGGCCAATAAAGAATTCTATAATTCTATTCTATAAGAAGAGGTTAAAAAACCAAAACAGCATGATTAACATAAACATTCACACAACCAGATGTCCTTCTGACCATGCTTTTCTTAAAGTGAGATGACAACTATTTACTGGCAGCCCTGTGAAGAAAAATAAAAGAATTTTGCCAGAAAGTCTTTGGCTAAAGCAGTAAGGAAGGATGAATGATTTCTCTCATTTGTTCATCAATTCCTAATGAAAACCTCCGCAGCCCCTTTTATTAGGACAGTCCTTTCAGGGAAGTACAGTGATATCTCGTCTTACAAATGCCTCATCATACAAACTTTTCAAGATACAAACCCGGGGTTTAAGATTTTTTTGCCTCTTCTTACAAACTATTTTCACCTTACAAACCCACCGCCGCCGCTGGGATGCCCCACCTCTGGACTTCTGTTGCCAGCGAAGCAGCCGTTTTTGCGCTGCTGGGATTTCACTGATGCTCCCTTTGCTGGGAAAACCCACCTCTGGACTTCCGTGTTTTTGTGATGCTGCAGGGGAATCCCAGCAGTGCAGAAATGGGTGCTTCACTGGCAACAGAAGTCCAGAGGTGGGGTTTCCCAGCAAGGGGAGCCTCAGTGAAATCGCAGCATCACAAAAACACAGAGGTCCGGAGGTGGGGTTTCGAGGACTTCAGTTTTTTTGCGATGCTGCGATTTCACTGATGCTCCCTTTGCTGGGAAACCCCAACTCCGGACTTCCGTTGCCAGCGAACCGCTCGTTTTTGTGATGCTTGGATTCCCTGCTGGGATTCCCTGCTGGGATTCCCCTGCAGCATTGCAAAAACACAGAAGTCCGGAGGTGGGGTTTCCCAGCAGCGCAAAAACGGGTGCTTCGGCTGGCAAAAGGGGTGAATTTTGGGCTTGCACACATTAATCGCTTTTCCATCGATTCTTATGGGAAACATTGTTTCGTCTTACAAACTTTTCACCTTAAGAACCTCGTCCCGGAACCAATTAAGTTTGTAAGACAAGGTATCACTGTACTCCCATCATTTCTTTGTCTGAAAAAGACTAAAAAGCCTTTATATGTGAATGTGCACATTTCTTTTGCCTGGCAATTTGTGCTTTACTTGGAGCTAATGGCTGCACAACCCTTAGAGTTCCATTACATCTAGTTTAAATGTGCTTAGTTCTGCTGTAGAGTCACCAACTCCATCCATATTTCCACTACTAAGTGGGAAAAACACTTTACTGGGGTCCGGCAAGAACTCTTCCATTAGGATTCACTCGGACCACCTACAGCAGATGATTCCTCTTTGGGGTTTCAACCAACCTCAGCACATGTTTTTAACTGCTACATGAGAAAATTATTTCACTAAGGTCAAAAGGCCACAACATTAATTCCATGTGTTAAGCAGAATAATAAATGGGAATCCCTCAACTCCACATATTTTTTTTAAAGCAGTTCTAGATATCTAGCAAAGAATTGGAAAGTCAAGGAAAAACGTTCTACTATATTGGGCAAATTTACTACTTACTATTTCATATATAATGAAGTTGTGCCCTAAACTTTGACTTGTACCTAAAGTAAGTATTTGGTCAACAGCCTATCAAAGGGCTTTCAAACTACAATAGTAGCATTGTAGTAAACTGGAAATAGATGCTATCATTATCCTTCACTGTTATAGGAACAATGTACTAATAAATGTACATATTAAACGTGTATAAGATAGCAGGCATGAATATGGACATGGACATTAATGAAGGAAATGAATATAAATAAATGGGGACAGTAGGACAGGGGTGGTAGGCACGTTGGTGCACTTGTGCACCCTTGCCCCTTTATGGACCACTTAGGAATGGGGTGAGGTCCATGGTAGACAATTTAAGGTTGAGCTGTGAAGGTTTAAGGATATAACAATGGAGTTGGGTAGAGTATTCCAGGTGTTGACTGCTCTGTAGCTGAAGTCGTATTTTTTATGTATGGATTTAGTTTTTTATGTACAGCTAAGATGCTGGTCTATGTCCATAATAAAGATTTGATTTGATTACCATATTTTTCGGAGTATAAGATACACTGAAGTATAAGACACACCTTAGTTTGTGGGGAGGACAATAGGGAAAAGAATTTGCTTACCAGGTATTCATCTGGCTAGAACCCCTAGTCTGGTCAGCTTCAGCACAGTATTTTCTCCCCTGGTTAAGTGGCCTGCATTGGTTGCCGATTAGTTTCTGGTCACAATTTAAAGTGTTGGTAATGACCTATAAAGCCTTACATGGCATCAGACCAGAATACCTTCGGAATCGTCTTTTGCCGCACGAATCCCAGCAACCGATTAGGTCCCACAGAGTTGGCTTTCTCGGGGTCCCGTCGACTAAACAATGTCGGCTGGCGGGCCCGAGGGGAAGAGCCTTTTCTGTGGTGGCCCCAGCCACCACAGAATCAACTGGAATTAACTCCCCCCAGAGATCAGAATCGCCCTCATCCTCCTTGCCTTTCATAAGTTACTGAAGACCCACCTATGTCGTCAGGCATGGGGAAGCTGAGCCCCTGGGTTTATATTATTTATGTATGGTAATTGTTGTATGGTTTTAATAATGGGTTTTTAGATTTTTTAAAAAAATGTATTAGATTTGTTTACATTGTTGTTATTGTTGTGAGCTGCTCCGAGTCTCTGGAGAGGGGCGGCATACAAATCTAATAAATTAAAAAATTAAATTAAATTAAATTAAATTAAATTAAATTAAATTAAATTAAATTAAATTAAATTAAATTAAATTAAATTAAATTAAATTAAATTAAATTAAATTAAATTAAATTAAATTAAATTAAATTAAATTAAATTAAATTAAATTAAATTAAATTAAATTAAATTAAATTAAATTAAATTAAATTAAATTAAATTAAATTAAATTAAATTAAATTAAATTAAATTAAATTAAATTAAATTAAATTAAATTAAATTAAATTAATTAAATTAAATTAAATTAAATTAAATTAAATTAAATTAAATTAAATTAAATTAAATTAAATTAAATTAAATTAAATTAAATTAAATTAAATTAAATTAAATTAAATTAAATTAAATTAAATTAAATTAAATTAAATTAAATTAAATTAAATTATTAAATTTAAAAAATAATTATTCTGAGACACTAACAGTGAAAGAGCTTGCAAGTCAGTAAGAGCTGGGAACATTATTAGCACCTGGAAAGAAACAGTCAGAGCAGGTAAAACAATGGAAAAAACCCTGCAAAGACTTAGGTCTTGGAAAATATTCTTCTTCGCAGAGAGTAACAATGAAAGAGCCTGCAAGGTAAGAGCTGGGAAGGTTGTTAGCAGCTAGTTAGGGCTGGGGGGAAAATAAAAGCTACATTCAGAGTGTAAGACACACCGTAATTATCAGCCTCTTTTAGGGAGGAAAAAGATGCATCTTATACACCGAAAAATACGGTGTATATATAACATGACAATTTTAAATATTTAATTCATTAAAATAATTTCCTACTTACTACCTTTACCTCCATAGGCTGTATGTAAATATGTACATGCATGAATTATGAAAGTAATAGAGATCGCCTATGAACCTATTCAGGGGGGGTGAAGATTGATGGGAATTTTTTGTTTGTGTTCTGGATCATTGTTTACTATTGCATATGTCCTTGGTCTGAAAATATCATGTAAGCTTTACAGCAACATTCCCAATATTATGATTTATGTGTTTTCCAAGAGACTTAAGCAGAGAGCAAAATAGCAGTATAACAAGTCAGCAACCAAAAAGGTTTATCTTGTAATAAAATACATTAATGAGATCCTAGCTCAAAACAAAATGTCAGGGCTTTATAAGGTTGATTTACACAAGTTTTTAAAAAAACAATGTTTCCCCTTCATGAAAAGTAAGGAATAATTTGTTAAATGCTATACTAGTTCAGATAAATTCATCCCTTGATTATTCAGAAAATTAACACAAAAATAGCTGATCAAATTCTTGAAATGACTTTAGCTGGAAATCCACAATTCCAGACATGCACTGAAGCAGTACAGAGAGGAGTCTGAACATCTATATGAGCTTGTCCTCCCAGCAATTATATTGCTTCTCATATAT
This sequence comes from Erythrolamprus reginae, assembly GCF_031021105.1. NCBI lineage: Eukaryota > Metazoa > Chordata > Lepidosauria > Squamata > Dipsadidae > Erythrolamprus > Erythrolamprus reginae. Next base: position 102,277,065 of record NC_091953.1, on the reverse strand, counting down.
AATTACCAGAAATTAGAGCAATATTGTAGGACAACTGGAATAGTGTTGTGGTTAGCTCTGGCCCAGCTCCTGCCCCAAGGACTGTGGATGTGGGGGAGACATCCACATGCTGCAGGCCTGTTTTGCCCCCGGTGGAATCTGCTGATGAAGGTTCCTCTGACCAAGAAGACATGAGTGACAGGGAGGAGGAGAGTGTGGCAGACAGCTCAGAAGGAGATCAATTATCTAGCTCCTCCTTGGATTCAGAACAAGAGTTAATGATACAGCCAGGCATGCGGAGAGCGATGCATAGGCAACAACAACTGAGAGATTATTATCAAAGAAAATGAGGCCACCTGTGGTTGGGTGGGGCTGTGGTGATTTGAGAGGCTACTATAAATAGCAGCCTGTGGGTTTGGCCATTGTGGAGGATTATCTGATCGTTGTGTTTCGTGACTGCTTTACTGACTTTGACCTTTTGTGTGCTGATTTTTCCCCGCTTTGAAACTAAACCAGAGCAAAGTGTGTTTCACTTTGTGAAAGAAGAAGGACTGTGAATTGCCTCACAGCTGCAAGCTAAGTATCACAGAACTGATAAGGGACTTGTACCAATTACCAGTTTGTTTGGAGACGAGTGCTCCTTGCTATACCAAAAGAGGGCTTGGTTTAAGTGAATTTTCCTTATAAAGAACATTGTTTTGAATTTTCAAATGTGTGTGTGTCTGAAATTTGTACCTGTGAATTTTTGGGAGGAGTCTACCAGAGAGCCCGACAGAACAAATAGTAGCATCACAGAAATCTTAACAATCATATAAGCTGGGTTAGTAAACACATAAGTAAGTATTTAACCATTTAATGCTTATGGAGTTTGGCAGCAACAGCAACTGAATGTGAGAAAAATTCTACAGTTTTTTCCTCTGTATTGAGAACATCCTATCATGAATTAGCTGTATGGTTTAAGACAGAGGTCCCCAACCTTTTTTGCACCAGGGACCGGCTTTAAGCTAGACCAGTTTTCCATGGCCCGGTGGTGGTGGTGGTGGTGGATTTGGTCATATGGGGGTGGGGTTATGGAGGGATGGAGCCAGGGCCGCCATCAGGAATTTTGGGGCCCCATACAGCCTAAGTATCTGGGGGCCCCCCTCCCCACCATTTTAAAACTACTTTATTTTGCGACATACCAATTATGTATGAAATTTACCTTCTTTGGGGAGGGGTGAAAGGGGAGAGTAAGAGAGGAAGGAGTGAAAGAAGGGAATGAGGGAGGAAAGAAGGGAGGAAGGAAAAGGAAAGCAAGAAATGGAGGGAGGAAAGGAAGGAAAGAAAGAAAGAAAGAAAGGGGGAAGGGACAGGAACAGAGGAAGGAAGCAAGGAAACTTATGAAAGGGGAGAGTAAGAGAGGAAAGACTGAAGGAAGGGAAGGAGGGAAGAAGGTAGGAAGGAGAAAGAAAAGAAGAAATAGAGGAAGGGAAGGTAAAAGAGAGAAAGAAAAAGAGCAAGAAAGAAAGCAAGCAAGAAAGAAAGAGAATGAAAGAGAAATAAAAATAGAGAGGGGGAATGAAAGAAATGGAAGGAGAGAAAGCAAGAGAAAGAAAGAAAGCAAGAGAGAAAAAAAGAATGAAAGAGCAAGAGAGCAAGACAGCAAAAGAAAGAGAGAAAGAAAGAAAGAAAGAAAGAAAGAAAGGCAACTTCAAAGAAAGGCTCACTGAGCATCTCTCACTCTCTTTCTATCCCTCTTTCTTTCTCTCTCTTCCTTTCTATCTCTCCTCTTCCTTTATCTCCTCTCTCTCTCTCCCTCTCTCTTTCTCTCCCCCCTCTCTCCCCCCTCTTTCCCTCTCTCCATCTCTTGCTATCTCTCCCCCCTCTCCCTCTCTCTTTCTCTCTCTCCCTCTCTCTCTTTCTCTCTCTCTCCCCCTCTCTCCCTCTCTCTTTCTCCCTCTCCCTCTTTCTCTCTCTCTTCCCCCTCTCTCCCTCTCTCTTTCTATCTCTCACTCTCTTGCTATCTCTTTCTCTCCCCCCTCTCTCCCTATCTCTTTCTCTCTCTCCCTCTCTTGCTATCTCTTTCTCTCTCTTTCTCCCCCCTCTCTCCCTCTCTCTTTCTCCCCCTCCCTCCACTCACCCATCCCGGGGGTCTTTTTCGGACTTCCCAATCCAAGTCACGCAGCCTTGCGGAGCTCCTGGTGGTCTCTCATCCCCGAATCAGCCAGGTAAACACGGCCCCCTCTTCCCTGGCCCGAAACCAGCGTGAAGATTGGGGGAATTTCTGCGCAACCCCGGCCACTTTCGGGGTTAAATTCCTCTCCCCGCCCTCTCCGCACCTCCGAAGGGAGCAGGGCAGCGTTGCTGGGCTGGCCAATTCTGGGCAGGGGGCGAATTCCTCCCGAGGGGGTGGAGGTGTGGATGTGTGCGTGCGCCTGGAAGGCATCCGAACTTTGCCCGGCGGAGCTCTGCAAACACGAGGCAGGGAGGGAGGGAGGCCGTTGCCCGGCCAGCGGGCACCAAACAGGGCAGGGCTCCATGGGAGGGGAGGGGGCACCTCGCGGCTGGGGGCTGCCTGGCTTTGTGATTTTGGCTGGGGGGGGGAGTTAGGAAGGTCCTACTTCTCCCCCCCCCAGCCAAAAATTCAAAGCCTATCTGCTGGATACGGGCGATGAGTGGGACAGAGCGGCGCGGAAGCCTCTTGCAGCAGCTGCCACAGCCACCGGCTTCGGCGCCGCTCGTCCCGCTCATCGCCCGTATCCAGCAGATAGGCTTTGAGTTTTTGGCTGGGGGGGGAGAAGTAGGACCTTCCTAAGTCCCCCCCCAGCCAAAAACTCAAAGCCTATCTGCTGGATACTGGCGATGAGTGGGACAGAGCGGCGCGGAAGCCTCTTGCAGCAGCTGCCACAGCCACCGGCTTCGGCGCCGCTCGTCCCGCTCATCGCCCGTATCCAGCAGATAGGCTTTGAGTTTTTGGCTGGGGGGGGAGAAGTAGGACCTTCCTAACTCCCCCCCAGCCAAAATCACAAAGCCAGGCAGCCCCCAGCCGCCAAAGGAGCCTCCTGATTCTCCCCGCCCTGCCCGACGCCCCACCCTGTCCTGCATAATGTCCTCTGCCGGGAGGGCAGCGGCGCCGCGGACCGGCTGGAAAACCCCAACGGCCCGGTCCCGGTCCGCGGACCGGCGGTTGGGGACCTCTGGTTTAAGAGATTATCCTTGCCAGAATGTAGCTACTTTTGTTTTGTTTTATTTTTGTTTTGCTTTGCTTTGCCATTTTCTGCCCATCTCATAACTGAGTGGCTTCTGAAATAGACAGTCATAATAAAATATAACTAAATGAACCATATCTACTTGAAGAACCTGATGGGAGTACCCAACAATGGTGGTGTAAAGCAGGTCTAGAGTATTCTTTTTATCCATTTAAAATGTATGTCTGTAAATTGTTGTGTTTGGGCCTGGGCCAGCCGTTGCTCCCACAGATGGGAGAGACGCGGCACAAAGTGAATGTGAAAGCCTGGCTGACAGCTAGGAAGATGTGGCAGCCAGCCAGGAGGATTCAGCAGACAGCCCAGGGGATTTGGCCTGCAGTCCCTCAGACAGTCTTTCCTCCCTCAGTTCGTCTGCAGACCAATATATTGATCTACGTAGCCGAAGAGCTATGCAAAGAAGGAATCGCTTTAAGGAGTATTACAAATCATTACAGGAGCACCTGGGCTGGGTGTGGTTCCCTTAATGAGGGCTAAAGGGATAAAAGGGAACAAGGGCCAAGGCAAACTGTGGCTGTTTATCTGTGTTGTTTTGTGGTTCCTGCTTCGAAGTTTCTGTGCCGTTGGAGTTTCCAATCCAGTTTTTTCAGACAAGTGGGAGGTGAAAACTCTGGGACTTGCTGTTTGCTTCAAATATTCAAAAGGACTCCTGAAACGTCTTTGCTCATTCCAGGTTGTCTTTGTTTGTTTTTCCCTGTGGTTTTTTTTGTATGCAGCTGAAGTAAGCCTTGCATTGTTTTTGGACATTAAGAACTGTTTTTTGAGTAAGCTATTTTTGTTTATCTAATACAAGTTTGCTGATTAGCAGAGCACGTGTGTGTTTGATTTCTTTTCATTGGACTATTACGCATTGCTGAGCCAGTCAGGCAGAAAAGTAAATAGTAGATATATAACAGCTTACTCGCACATGCAAATCATTACTTGATTAATATACAGCAATGAACCAAACTTGCAGCAATATTAGTAACTTTATTACTTGCTACATTTTTCTCACCATGATCTTACTCTGTAGCAGCCTGGCAGCAATTTACACTTGATTATGAACTTCATCTTTATTAGGGTTATGAAAGGGCTTGGGATTGAGTCAATCATACGAGCCTGTAGATGTAAATAGAGCATCTTTAAACTCTTTAAAGTTGTTAGACTTCACACAAGGGTGCAGCAGTCAATTTCAGCTCACCAGAGACGTAGTCCCTTATTTATATTAGGCTTGATGTCAGATGACATGGTCCTCTGATATGACTTGGTTAAATTAGAAGCTAATATTGCAAACAAAAATGAAATCTTGTATATTTGATTTCCCCATGGTTCTGCAAGGAAGTTAGGCTTAAATTGTAAGCCCTTTCTACCCATCTTTTCAAGTTAATAGCTCATTTACTGGTCTCTTGCTGATCTTGACAGGCAGCTTATAAATACTGGAAACTGCTTGTGCCTCCCTTGCAACTCTCAATCCTCACAAAAGCAGCCACATATTTTCCCAAGACCATTTATCAAGTGCAGAGGGAAGCCCCATCATTCCAGAAAAAATGTAGGGTAGCTATTGTAAGGACTTTTTGTGATGGATGCCGTGACTGGACACGTAAAGCACCGTTTCTGAAATGCTGCACAACCTTTTTTTGTAGCTGCTTTGCAGCACAACTAAAGGTATATAGTTCATCAAAATAAAATATATTGATTGATTTACAGTATTACTCAGATTTCTCTGTTGATCCAATCACAGAGAAGTTTAGAATCCTAGTACAATATGATTTTTTTTAAAGAACAAAAATCAAGGAACACCAACACATAAATATTCATAGAACATACCATCCAGATGTGCTCACCAATCATCTACCCCATCCAAAAGACCTTATGATAGATCCAAATGTTCAAGATTCTTCAGAAACTTAATAGAAATAGGGCAATTATATTGTATTGTATAGTATTGTATAGTATAGTATTGTATTAGATTGGATTGGATTGGATTGGATTAGGTTAGATTAGATTAGATTAGATTAGATTAGATTGGATTGGATTGGATTGGATTTCTATGCTGCCCTTCTCAAGGAGACTCAGGGTGGTGTACAACATCATAAATGCAACAATATATATAAAGAAATCTAAATTACTTTAAAAAGAATTGTACAAGATTACTAAAAATGTTAGAAAACTCCATATACATACACATTCATCCAATTCATTATATTGCCCAGAGACAATCTCAACACTCACGGCCCCCATGCCCTTCAGCAGAGGTGGGTCTTCAGAGCTTTATGAAAGACCAGGAGAGAGGAGGGTGGTACATATCTCCGGAGGTAGTTCGTTCCCAAGGGCCAGGGCCACCACAGAGAAGGCTCTTCTCCTAGGCCCTGCCAGCTGACATTGTCTGGCTAATGGGACCTGGAGAAGGCGAACTTTGCATGAGGCAGAAGACGGTCCTGAAGAAAAAACGTTAATCCAGAGTCAAGAAATCTCAGTAGTGGGTACTTGGTGATCTAATGATCATTAGCATATTGATTATACCTCTTCTTCTCACAAATAACCTCACCCGATGGCTTCACATGGATGCTAAACAGCAAGGGGAAAGGATCGAGTCAGTGGTACCCTAGTGGAGGGACCAAGAATTTCCTGATCAATTTGGCAGTTGCAGCTCAGGAAGAAGTGTGTGATGGATATTTCAGTGATTGGTTATTTTCAAATCTCACAATCTTGGAACTAACTATAAAGTAACATTTAAGAGAATTAATCCGTAGACTTGTTTTCTAATAGGAACTACATGACCAGATAGCTTTGTTAGCATTTTTCAACAATTTTTTAATACGCATGGAATACTTAAACCTGTCAGAAGCTTTGAAATACTGACAGAACATCCTGAGCAAAGCACGGTACGTTTGACAGACCTGTTTGGTTTTCTACTCCTGTAGCTTTGCTTCACTGATCAGCTACGTTTGTCTACGTTCACTTTTTTTACTTCACAGAGGTTGCAACCCTGAAAACTGAGTGACAAAGGATTGTCAATCAACATGAAATGACTCTTGGCTCAAGATCTAAATTAAAAAAAACAGTTAGATACATGACAATCACAATTTAACCTGTGAAATAAAAATACTTTTGAGGTTTTGACAGCTTGTGACTTAGATTCACCATTTCTGACAATGCTGTTAAACAGTTAAGCTCCCCCCACCACTAGAAACATAGAAACATAGAAGACCGAGGGCAGAAAAAGACCTCATGGTCCATCTAGTCTGCCCTTATACTATTTCCTGTATTTTATCTTAGGATGGATATATGTTTATCCCAGGCATGTTTAAATTCAGTTCCTGTAGATTTACCAACCACGTCTGCTGGAAGTTTGTTCCAAGGATCTACTACTCTTTCAGTAAAATAATATTTTCTCATGTTGCTTTTGATCTTTCCCCCAACTAACTTCAGATTGTGTCACCTTGTTCTTGTGTTCACTTTCCTATTAAAAACACTCCCCTCCTGAACCTTATTTAACCCTTTAACATATTTAAATGTTTCGATCATGTCCCCCCCCTTTTCCTTCTATCCTCCAGACTATCCAGATTGAGTTCATTAAGTCTTTCCTGATACGTTTTATGCTTAAGACCTTCCACCATTGTTGTAGCCCGTCTTTGGATCCGTTCAATTTTGTCAATATCTTTTTGTAGGTGAGGTCTCCAGAGTATTCCAAATGTGGTCTCACCAGCACTCTATATAAGGGGATCACAATCTCCCTCTTCCTGCTTGTTATACCTCTAGTTATGCAGCCAAGCATTCTACTTGCTTTCCCTACCACCTGACCGCACTGTTTACCCATTTTGAGACTGTCAGAAATCACTACCCCTAAATCCTTCTAAAAGAGCAAATATCACCAGAATGTTTTGACTCCTCATTATTCCTTTACTACTAATTGTATTGTTATTACTAGAAATTATAATGAGATGCAGGCTGATCACCACCCTAACTGGCTCCCCCAAAATAGTGGACCAGTTCATGGACATCATGGGGATCAATGACTTGATGGCAGCATGACTGTCTCTGGAGACCATCTTCCGGGAGATGATGGGTTTCCTAGTGCAAGTGGTTGACCATTCTGAGCACATATTCTGATAGAGCAGGGCATGCTTATGTTCTTACACTTTTATATTTGCAAACTACCTTGTACCTGTTCTGTCGAGCTCTCTGGTAGAATCCCCCCAAAAATGCACAGATACAATTTCAGACACACACACGTTTGAAAATTCAAAACAATGTTCTTTATAATGAAAATTTACTTAAACCAAGCCCTCTTTTGGTATAGCAAAGAGCACTCGTCTCCAAACAAACTGGTAATTGGTACAAGTCCCTTATCAGTCCTGTGATACTTAGCTTGCAGCTGTGAGGCAATTCACAGTCCTTCTTCTTTCACAAAGTGAAACACACTTTGCCCTGGTTTAGTTTCAAAGCGGGGAAAAATCAGCACACAAAAGGTTAAAGTCAGTAAAGCAGTCACGAAACACAACAATCAGATAATACTCCACAATGGCCAAACCCACAGGCTGCTCTTTATAGCAGCCTCACTAATTACCACAGCCCTACCCAACCACAGGTGGCCTCATTTTCTTTGATAATAATCTCTCAGTTGTTGTTGCCTATGCATCGCTCTCCGCATGCGTGGCTGTATCATTAACTCTTGTTCCGAATCCAAGGATGAGCTAGATAATTGATCTCCTTCTGAGCTGTCTGCCCCACTCTCCTCCTCCCTGTCACTCATGTCTTCTTGGTCAGAGGAGCCTTCATCAGCAGATTCCACCGGGGGCTAAACAGGCCTGCAGCATGTGGATGTCTCCCCCACATCCACAGTCTTTGGGGCAGGAGCAGGGCCAGAGCTAACCACAACAGTACCTTTCTGGATTAAGATAAATTTCATAATTCAAAGGAATGAACAAACGAATAAATATTCTAACAGCACAACAAAGGATGCAGTTCTGATCTGAAGCTATGTTCTGCTCACAGGCTGTCAATGCTCTATGTCATAAATCCTGAGCTTTCTCCTTTGTTTTGTTGCCAATAACATCAGCAGAGGGCGTACAAACTTAATGGAGGAAAAAGCCAATGACTATCAGCCTCACAAGAGGAAATGTAATAAGAGAGATCCCTGTCCATAACATACATGAAATTTTACTTTATCTTGCTTTCTTTATTGTTAAAGCATGAATATATCCCCATGTCTGATAAAATCTCTTTGCACCTGGAGTCTGAATCTATCTTCATTTATTTGGGGAGACACAGCTAAGCTTGGATATACTTTAAAAATACATATGTTAAAATAATTATATGTGGGGAATAGAGTGACCTATTTATACTGGCTCTGATTCATTGAACAAAAGATGCTTCCAATTTGTTGTAGTGGTTTATCTCATGAGGTTTTGTTTCCTGGTTCTATTGGTCATGGTTGTGAAAGTTACTGCCATTTTTCTTTCTGAGTATACTGGCAACAATTTTAGAATGTTAGTGGCAAAATATTTTTTGGCCTGGTTCCTCTTTATAAAACCTTCCATGATGAAAGTTATACAATTTCCCCAGGAAATAACATGTATAATATGTTATTAGGACAAAAAAGCAATGGGGCAAAACTAGTTAGAAAGAGATCCAATTTGGAACTAAGAAGAAATTTCCTGGCAAATGAGAACATTTAGTCGGTGGCACAGTTTGCCTCCCAAATTTCTAAGTGGTCCATCACTGGAGGTTTTTAAGAAAAGATTGGGCAACCATTTGTCCAGATGAAATAAGTACTCCTGCTCAGGGTAGTGGGTTAGACCAGAAGACCTCCAAGGTCCATTCCAGCCCTATGATTATGTAAATCTAGGAAACTATGTTTTAATATCTGTGATTTAGGGAAATTACATGTAAAGGTTTCCCTGTCCAGTCATGTCCGACTCTAAGGCACATTGCTCATCTCCATTTCTTGGTTGAAGAAGCCAGCATTGTCTGAACACACTTCTGTAATCATGTGACCAGCATAACTATATGCCAAAGGTGCATTGAACACTGTTATTTTCCATCGAAGTGGTACCTATGCTTGTATTTTCTCGCTAGGTGGCCGGGAGCTAGGCTACAAACAAGAGCTCACCTTGTTGTGCAGTGCTTAGGTATCGAACCCAGCTCTTGGGTTACGTGCTGACAAGTTCAGTGTCTTTAGTTGCTGAGTCATCATGTCCCATATAGGGAAACTAATATGAAGCAATCAGGGGCATTTCCCCCTTTTTGGTATATGTTTTCAGTCGATAGTGTGTTATATTGTTAAATACATTTTATTTTATTGATTATTTTACCCATAACACAAAAAGTAACACAATCTAGTAAAGAGCAAAAAAAGAAAATAGAAAAGGAAGAAAGAAGAGAGAAGAAAAATTGCAGGAGGAAAGATCACAAAGAAACAGAAGAAGCTTCCAATTTCTGCTGCAGCAAAAACGGACAATTTTATACAGACAATTTTAACATTTCAAATGTTGGTCACTTTTTCTGTTTTAGTTTTTTTAAAATCAAAACCATAAATCATAAGTGCATTTCTTTCTCTTTTTTTGGCAAAAAGTCCATTAAGGGTTTCCAGTCAATTATAATTGCCATCTCCAAGTAATTGTAATAAATGTATACTTTTCATCCTGCTCTCTATATTTGTCTGAAAATAGGTCAATAATCAAAATATAAAACCTCCAATTGTTGTCTAAACTTGGGTGCCCTGAGTTGGTGTGGAAATGGAAAGAATATAGTCTCTGAACTTGGCTGAAAAACATCCAATACTTTTGAAAAGTGTTTTTTTTTTAATTTCCAGCAATACGAACCACAAGTATTTCAAGCAAAATAAAATGTGTATGAGTATGGATATCAAATCCTTACATATTGTAGATTACATACAATTACATTTGATATTTGTGCATCACATTCAATAGGTGCATCACAGATCAAACACTAAAAATAGTGATGTGCAATACATATAAAAAACTACAAGGGTAAATTTATGGGTCCTAAGATACATCCCTTCCTTTTTCACCATTTGTTAACACTTGAAACTTTAATTAAGGATTTCAGAATATATCCTATTCTTTTCACTAATCACTAAAAGAGTTAGTTTTTGAACGCATCAAAGGAAATGACTTTGCCTCAAATGGAAAAAAAATAGCTTACTAAATTTCAAAAGGAGGCATAGACTGCCGTGATGAAATGTTAACTTTAACTTTATGAAAATTTATTTATTTGTTTGCTTGTTTGTTTATTTATTTGTCTGTTTGTTTATTTGCTTGCTTACTTACTTACTAACTTACTTACTTACCTACTTACTTATTTATTTATTTTGTCCAATACACAATGAGGGTTTTAGTGGGTATATATATTACAAGGAAATTGGTTTCGGAGACTCATAATAATGTGAAAGAAACTATCAAGATTGCCTTCCATCCTTCTGAGGTAGGTAAAATAAGGAGCCAGATTGCTGGGGGAAAAATGCTGACTCTGTAACCTGCTTAGAGAGGGCTGTAAAGCACTGTGAAGCAGTATATAAATCTAAATGCTGTTGCTACTTTGAAATCTAGATTACCATGTTTGACTGCACTTGGGAATTTTTGGCTAATACATTTGGAGAACACTAAATTATTGAAGGATATATAAAGGAAATTTATCCTTGGGGAAGGGTTAAAAGAAGTAAACATGGCAGTCAGGCAGTAGGGAAAGCAAGTAGGATGCTTGGCTGCATAGCTAGAGGTATAACAAGCAGGAAGAGGGAGATTATGATCCCGCTATATAGAATGCTGGTGAGACCACATTTGGAGTACTGTGTTCAGTTCTGGAGACCTCACCTACAAAAAGATATTGACAAAATTGAACGGGTCCAAAGACGGGCTACAAGAATGGTGGAAGGTCTTAAGTATAAAACGTATCAGGAAAGACTTAATGAACTCAATCTGTATAGTCTGGAGGACAGAAGGAAAAGGGGGGACATGATCGAAACATTTAAATATATTAAAGGGTTAAATAAGGTCCAGGAGGGAAGTGTTTTTAATAGGAAAGTGAACACAAGAACAAGGGGACACAATCTGAGGTTAGTTGGGGGAAAGATCAAAAGCAACATGAGAAAATATTATTTTACTGAAAGAGTAGTAGATCCTTGGAACAAACTTCCAGCAGACGTGGTAGATAAATCCACAGTAACTGAATTTAAACATGCCTGGGATAAACATATATCCATCCTAAGATAAAATACAGAAAATAGTATAAGGGCAGACTAGATGGACCATGGGGTCTTTTTCTGCCGTCAGACTTCTATGTTTCTATGTTTCTATGTTTCTATGGCAGCCCAAGATGTGCACAAAAATGAGTGGAATTTCAATTGTACCATTAGGATAATCATCTTGTCTTTTTTGACCATTCTCTGCAGCTATATCCTTGTCTACCTGCTTGAATTATCCAGTTGCAATTCAGATTGATTTGGCTAAAATGGTTAGACCCTGGAGCAGCTTTTTGCTTCCTAGTCATTTTGAATAGTGAGATATTAAAGCATATTAAATCAATCAATCAATCAATCTACTATTTTCCTTGTGTGACATGAGCTATGATGAGGTGAACAGAAATGTGCATTATTTTCTTTTCTCTGAATGGAGTTCATGAAAAGTTTCTCTGAAAAAAAATAATGTGTGATAAGACAAAATGACACCCTCACAGTGACACCACTATTTATAAAATCCTATACTTTAGGGCTTCAGCTCACATTTTCTGATTTCACAGACTTCCAAATAGTTCACGGTATGCCATTTTTTGGGGTGCTGCTGTCCAAACCCCTCAGCTATTATTTGGCTGAACACAAGAAGTCAGATGGGGAGGCAGTGAGAATGTGAAAATCAGCCCTTGTACCTGTCATAGTATGTCAGAAGCTTAGCAGGTCATTCTGCGCTGTGAAATGCCAAAGATGATTTTTCTCTAAAGTTTTAAAGGTTAGAATGAAACTTGCAGTATGCAAGTTTTAAAAGTATTGGAGCTTACTAGTCTGAAATGACTGAGATACTTAAATTAGTCTAATTTAAGATCGTTTTACTAATTTACACGGATAGTCTAAAACAAAAGAGGGTTATTTATTTTAAAATGTTTAAGTAATATGTATCTTAATAGACATTTTTGGATTACAGTACTCCTTTTGAACCCAGATGTGTTGGGAATGGATCCGGGATTGAGCCATTGTGTGATGGGCAAAGGATAAGATTTTATTGTGTGTGTGCCTTTGAGCAAGTATTTATTTACTTATTTATTTTCAAGATTGATAAGGCTAACCAACTCAAATAATGTGACTCTAGGCAGCATATAGCATAAACGCACAATAAATCAAAAACAAATGAAAGCATAGAACAATATTTGTTTATAACAGTAGACCAACCATATATAAATATGAAACCTAAGATGGTTACCATGCATGCAACACAATCACTAGAGAATGGATTCCCACTGAACTGGTTCTAATGCCTGGGGGAAAATGTTGACTCCTGATGAGTCCCTGCAGTTTTCTTGGCGAGATTTTCAGAAGCGAACCTTGCCTCTTGCTTTCTAAGGCAGAAAGAAAACAATTGGCCAAAGTCATTGAGTTCATTCATTGCTTAAGCAATGGCTAGAACTCAGCATCTCCTGGTTTCTTAACCATCATACCCAATTGCAGACAAATTCAGGGCAAGTTGAGACAATTATTTCACCAAGGGCATTCAATAAAAGCACAGTGTACCTTTCTGGTATACAATGCAAGCCAAGTCTTCAACTGCACAGTTGTTTCTGTCATCTTCACGCACACTGCATCTCACTATCTCTCATATCTACCTATACTGTTGTGGTTCAGCCTGAGCAAGATCAAAGACCAGATGTGTCTCTGCTGGCTCCATGCCCGGGGGAGGCTGAGAGCGAAGAGGAGAGTTCTTGGCAGCCAGACTGGGGAGATAACAATCTGAAAAGAGACGAGGAAGAGGGGCCTGGGAGCCCTGGGGAGGGGCTCTCTCAAGCAAGTAGCTTGGAGTCTCTGGAGTCATTGGATGATGAGGCACAAGCTATCATTAATATTTATTTATTTATTGGATTTGTATGCCGCCCCTCTCCGGAGACTCATAGATCAAAGGAGGCAGCAACTAAATATATATTATCAGCGTTGAATGAGGAACACCAGGGCTTGGGTGTGGTCCTCATTAGCAGGGAAGGGTTTATAAGGCATGAGAACCATTCCAATAGCGTGGAGTGTTATCACAGTGGAGTTGGAGTTATCTGCCTTTTCTCTCAGCGTTTTGTTCCTGGCTCATGGCCCAGCAGTCTTGAAGACCCTTGGGAGGTTTGTGCCTGTTAGCAACAGCCTCGTTTGTCATCAAGGATCCTGTGTTTTTGTATGAACAATTGCCTTCGTGTATCTATTTGGAGTTCCAGTGCTTTCCTGATTTGTAAGGACATTTTCTGTTGGCTTCTTTTCTCTTTACCATTATAAAACTGTGTTTGGATTCAACCGGTGTGTCTGGCTTATCTTTTTGGGTTGGTCATAGCTTCCGGAGTGACCCAGACAGAACATATACCAGGAGTCACCAGCCTGCTCTTTCATCTCTCTACTGCAGCTCCCGCCACTGGTCGGCACCACAATTTTGAGTGGAACTTCCAGTTGTGGGAGAAGGGAAGCAGGGCAAGACTCCATGGCAGTGATGGTGAACCTATGGCGTGGGTGCTACAGGTGGCATGCGGAGCCATACCTGCTGGCAAGTGAGCAGTTGCCCTAGCTCAGGTCCAACATGCATGTGTGTGCCGACCAGCTGATTTTTGGCTCGCACAGAGGCTCTGGGAGAGCGTTTTTGGCTTCCAGAGAGCCTCCAGGGAGGTGGGAAAGGGTGTTTTTACCTTCCCCCAGCTCCAGGGAAGCTTTTGGAGCCTGGGGATGGAGAAACACAAGCCTACTGGGCCCACCAGAATTTGGGAAACAGGCCATTTCCAGCCTCCAGAGGGCCTCCGGGTGTGTGTGTGTAGGAAGCTGTTTTTGCCCTTCCCAGAATTATGGGTGTGGGCACTCGCGCATGTGTGAAAGCATGCGCCCACACTCTTTCGGCACCCAAGAGAAAAAAGGTTCACCATCACTGCTCTATGGCAAGGGGCAGGATTTCTGGTCAGCTCCACAATTAGTAGGGCTTTCAGTTAGGACTGGTAGATGAAAAAGGACACTGCACTTGGAGAAGATTCTATTGTGGGTGTTCTGCCGGGCTCTATGGTAAGAGTCTCCTGAAAATTCAAGGGTACAAATTTCAGACACACACACTTGAAAGTTCAAAAACAATGTTCTTTATCACAAAAATTCAAAAGGAACAAAGCACCCTTTTTGTATTGCAAAGAGCACTCATCCCAAAACAACCTGGTAGCCTGTACAATCCCCTTAATTAGTCCTTAAGAACTTAGCTAGCAGCTGTGAAGAAATGTCACAGCCCTTCTTCTTCCACGAAGTGAAACACACGCACACTTTGCTGTGCTTTGGTTTCAACGTCATGAAAAATCAACAAACAAAGTCTGGAAACAGCAAGGCACAGTCCTGAAGAACAACAATCAGATAATCTTCCACAAATGGCCAAGCCAGCACACTGCTATTTATATCAGCAGCTCTAATTACTGGAGCCCCACCCAAACACAGGTGGCCCTCTTATCTCCTGTAATATTTCTGCAATTGGTCTCTTCTATGCATAATTCTGCACATGCGTGGGTCTAATACTTCCTCATCAGAATCAACTGAAGATAATGAAGATTGGCTTCCTGGGCTGTGTGCCAAGCCCCCCTCTTCCAAGTCACCCCAACCTTCTTCTTCGTTCAAAGAAACTGCACTACCTGACTCTGTCGGCAATAAAACAGGCCTATGACATGTTGATGTTTCCCCTGCATCCATCTCCACATTCCTTGGGGCAGGAGCTGGGCCAGAGCCAACCACAACAATGGGGGAACCAGACTTCCGGTCAACTCTGAATTGAACAGGGAATTTCTGGTTAGGACCTTTGTGACTCTTTGAGTGTTTAATGTTGCTGATTCCTGACCTATACCATGAATGATGAATGCATGAATGAATGAATTCCATCTATCACACCGAACACTGATATATCATAGCTGTTTCCCCCCCCCCTTTACTTTTCATTCCCACAATTCTGCCCAATTCATAAATAGAAGTGTACATAAATGGAGAGAGATGATACTGTCACATTCATACAGCAATTACCTCCTAAATAGAAAAAATAAAAATTACTTGAATAAAGGAACAGGATGAGTAGTAATTTCAGTTTGGTTTAACAAATGTCTAAACAATCCAGTTTTGGGTGATTTGGAGAAAAATACTACCCATCCTTAAGGTCATCATCCTTCCTGATTCTTTGCTGTGCTATTCTATGATCTGATGTTGATTAGATTTGATAAAGTCTCTATTTTACTCAGCCTATTGCTGTATTAAGATGTCATTTTTTTGTTGTTCTTATTACCATTTTCTGTATCAACTAGTATCAGGTCATTTTTAAAAATTTGCAATGGCTTTTTTAGAATGTAAAATTCTTGTTTTAGATTGTGTTCATGTTTTGCTTCACTGGATACTTTCAACTTCATTGGTTGCTTTGAAAGGCAATTTAGAACTTCAGTATAGAAATGCAACAAATGCCTTCAGGAAATAAAGTACTATACAAAAGAGGACAGACAGCCTTCAACAAAAAGACAAGATGAAATGTATTTAAAATGCATTAAGAATGATAAAATGCACTTATAAAATGTAGGCTTTGCAGATTATTACCATGCTAACAATCGTGTATACCTAGACAATCTTTTTCAAGTTGGATGACAGTTCTTAAATTTATAGAGTTTTAGGGTTACTTTAAAAATAAAGTCCCCTTTTTCATACTATATTTTCTTTGCTCCCATTCAGGATTAAGCTGGTTATTTCCCCAGGGACAATCTCACTGTCTTTTTCACTTAACAATATTGATTTGAGATAAGTGCTATTTGGTTTCTGAAGAGCCAGGCAGCTGACATTTTTGTTTCTGCTATTTTCCAAATGTGTTACTCCAGTGTTTCTCAACACTGGCAACTTAAACATGGGTGGACTTCAATATTCAGAATTCCCCAGCCAGTATTTTGAGGAGTAGATTTTTTTTTAAATTAGTAAAAAGCAGTTTTTCTATTTTGAGTTATTTGATGCTAAATTTATATTGCCAAATAAAAGAATAAATCTTTATTGCAGTTTTAGATCACAGTACAAAGTATAAATGCAGTCAGGAAATGCTCTGACCCAGGCTTAACAGAATCACAAAACAGACTCCTTGTCCTGAAGAAACTTTATTGTGAATTCCTGGCATTCACATCAGAAAAGTCCCGGCAATAAGCCTTTCAAGATTTAATTGTAAAAACAGACTTTATCAGTCCTTGGATAGTTGCCAGGCCGAAAGCTTCTAGTTGCAACACTGTAAAATGAAATTCCTGGCAAGGAGTCTCTGTGAGGGACAAACTCAGATAAGCAAATCTTCACAATAATAAGTGAACTAAGTGTCTGAATGAAAGGGAGAATAAAGAAGCATTATTAAGAGAAGAAACTCACTTAGAGAAAATATTAAAAGAAAAAAGGGATGATATAAAGGCATAAGCAAGTAATATATACAGAATGTTATCACAGGCGGAAGAGGGTGTGATAAAAGGATTAACCAGATGGTGGCAAAATGAATTACAAATAGATGAAAGAGAGATGAAGGATATAGTTGAAAATATACAGAAAATAAAGAATACAAGAGTTAGAGAAATGAGAAGAAAAATTTTACATAAGTGGTACTATACACCAACACAACTTGCATATTTTCAGAAGAAGCGGAAGGGCACCTGTTGGCATGGATGTCAAGAGAGAGGAGTTTTTATGCATATGTTCTGGGGGTGTTCAGTAGTACAGAAATTTTGGAAAGAAGTGCAAGATGAAATGAACAGGATGTTAAATATTAACTGGACAATCACAAAATAAATGACAGTACCAGTAAAAAAGGGAGATTTAAGAGAATTTAAAGAAATAAAAGTAGCAGCATTGGAAAGCGCTCAAGCAGTAATTGCATTGGGTTGGAAAGAAGTAGCAAAATGGACGATACAGAATTGGTATCGGTACATGGTGGACCACATTCACTTTGAAATTATGGAGGTAAGGATGAATATGTACAATGAAAATAAATTGAAGAAACTGATGGAACGATGGGATATGGTGAGAGGTTATATGACAAGTAGAATTTGTGATCTATCCATAAAGAATAAATTAGAATCACTCTTTGATATGTAAATAAAATGCAGATCCTAGCTTAGAAGAATGTTAAAGATGTTTGTTCAGACCCTCCAATTGGTGGTGGGGTATGTATATTGTTAGGTGGTGGGTGCACCTTCACAGGGCACTGTTTTATGTTGTATGATGTGCAGTCTGTGTGTGTAACATTTAAAAACTAATAAATATATATATATATTTAAAAAGTGAACTAAGTGTCTCCTGCAACCACTACTCCCCTTTTAATCCTATTTATTTCCTATGAGAGGGGTCATTCAGCATCCACTTCAGAGGTTGCTTCCTGCTGGTTCAGACTGGTAGTAACTTGGCGGCCTGAGTTGCTAGAACTGGCAGCAACCCATGCCTGCCACATCCCCAAACCAGCTCACTCGGTGGCATTATAGGTGCCACCATCTTATTTTTTGCTTCTGTGCACGTTTCTGTGCATGCTAGGCTTATAGCACTGCACATGCATACATGCACAAAACATGTGCCCTTGCGATCCCTCAATGAGCGAACCGGCAGCGAAGGAAAGAGGAACCAACCCCTGGTCCACTTGTGCCTTTACTTCTTAGTTGACCCCTATTCCTTAGTTGTTCCCTTTTCCTGACAGTTCTGCACATAGGTGCATCTGGAACAGGCTCTAGCTGTTCTCCCCTACTTATCTCTGACTCCCAAGGCAGCTAAGAAACGTCTGATGGCCCTGGCCCCATCTCTGCCTCTGACACAGAGCACCCATTAGAGCCTGTCCAAGACCCCAAGACTGGCCCAAGTTCCTCCCCAACCTCCTCGCTGTCTGAGTCTGCTACCAGTTCCCCTGGCAGCTGGCGGGCCACAGCAGTAAAACACAAGTGAATAAATAATACAATAATGATAAGACAGTAAACATTTGGCCTAATTAGACTTTTAAAAACATAACTCAGAATTCATATAGTTAATTCAATTCAATCCTGTAGAGGCTATAGTATGTGAAGAGTAAAATAAAAAGTTTACAAGAACAGATAACTTAAAGCAACTTTATAACTAAAGTAACATGTAACTTTAAGGTCTCTGCCAGTTTATAGATATATTGTCTGTATGAAAGGGATAGACTGGTTACTGACTCAAAGTGATTTATGTGACAAATAGATAAGGTCATGTGTGATGTTTGCTATCTAATATGGTTGCTGACCCTTTGTATAGGTTATTGAATCAAATGTTGACCTGCTTTTACTGTCATGCATGTCCACTGTTGTTCAGATGAATCTACCTGCTTTTACTGCTCTCTAGGGCAATAAAGAATAAACTTTATTATAGCTATATAAAGAGAAATCAAATTGTTTTCTGTGCTAAACATACCCAGTTTTTTCATGTTAATAGCCTGGCTAGGTAAAGGGTTTCATTTTATACTGTGAAATTAGCTTTGGTCAAGTTTGATTTCAAAATGTCTTTCTGTGTGCATGTTTGTGTATGTATGAGTTAAGTTTCTTTATCATCCCATTCTCTTGCATATCATAGAAACATAGAAACATAGAAGACTGACGGCAGAAAAAAGACCCCATGGTCCATCTAGTCTGCCCTTTTACTATTTCCTGTATTTTATCTTACAATGGATATATGTTTATCCCAGGCATGTTTAAATTCGGTTACTGTGGATTTACCAACCACGTCTGCTGGAAGTTTGTTCCAAGGATCTACTACTCTTTCAGTAAAATAATACTTTCTCATGTTGCCTTTGATCTTTCCCCCAACTAACTTCAGATTGTGTCCCCTTGTTCTTGTGTTCACTTTCCTGTTAAAAACACTTCCCTCCTGAACCCTATTTAACCCTTTAACATATTTAAATGTTTCGATCATGTCCCCCCTTTTCCTTCTGTCTTCCAGACTATACAGATTGAGTTCATTAAGTCTTTCCTGATACGTTTTATACTTCAGACCTTCCACCATTCTTGTAGCCCGTCTTTGGACCCGTTCAATTTTGTCAATATCTTTTTGTAGGTGAGGTCAAGAGCTACGATGTGAATATATTTAGTCCACCTTTTTCAATAGAAAAAGAAATCATACAATCATCTTACAAAACGTATAAGGTGATGATGTCTCAAAAAGGATTGTGACATAAAGCTATATGAAGAAGGTAGGATATTGAGTAATAATGACATATTCAGAAATATTTGGAAAATATGTAGAAATTCCAGGCAGCCAAATTAAGGCATTATAATCTGAAGATGTTAGGTAGCTTCTTCTCCAGAAACACTGATCTACTAACCAGAGCTTACAAAACATTTGTCAGACCAATACGCAAATACAGCTCACCTGTATGGAACCCACATGGCATAACTGACATTGACACAATTGAGAGAGTCCAGAAATACTTTACAAGAAGAGTCCTTCACTCCTCCTCTTGAAGCAATCTGCCTTACTCCTCCAGACTTCAAATACTATGGTTAGACAATCTACAATTACGTCACCTCTGAACTGATTTAACTGTTGTTCATAAGATCATACACCATAACATCCTTCATGTTACTGACTACTTCACTTTCAACAACAACAACACAAGAGCACGTAATAAATACAAACTAGATATAAATCACTCCAAACTTGACTGCAGAAAATATGACTTCACCAACAGAGTGATCAATGCCTGGAACTCACTGCCTGACTCTATTGTTTCTTCCCCAAACCCCAAGATCTTCAACCTTAAATTATCAACTGTTGACCTCTCCCCTTTTCTAAGAGGTCTGTAAGGGGCATGCATAAGCATTGTGCCTACCGTCCCTGTTCTTCTGTCCTATTATCCTTTTTATCACCTCTTTATCCTTTATTATGTTGTAAGCCGCCCTGAGTCTAAGGAGAAGGGTGGCATAAAAATCGAATGAATGAATGAATGAATGAATGAATGTTAATACAAACTTTGATTTGTTTATGACAAATATAAATTGTTTGACAAATATAAATTTAAAAAATTATTATGGATTGATAGAGAACAAGAGTTTAATAGAGGATGGACTATTGCTTCAGATGTTATTATTTCACTTTTCTTTCTTGTTTATAAGATAGTATGTTAAATTTCTGAATTTAGACAAAAATGCTAGATGATGTTTAATGTGCGTTTTGTTAAGTATTCTGGGGGTGGTGGTGGTAATGGAAGAAACTGCTCCACTTAATGAGATTGGTTTTATTAGAAACAACAATTTTCTTTGAAGTTGGAATTTGGTGATCTCTCTGTGTTAAACAAAAGGTGAAATGCTTTCATTATCAATTCTTAATAATGGTTAATACTGATTTTTATTGCTCTGGTCTTTATACCATATGTACATTTTAATAATGTTTATTTTAATAATGTTTCAATAAAGCTGAATTTTTTTCTCTAAGATACTCCAATTCTCCAATTCTTCAGAACTTCTTAAAATAGCCGGCAAGTCATAGCATATTTTCAGTGTCATCTTGGTTACAGAAAGAGATTTGCACATGTCCTCAGAAATTGCTGCATGGCATTTCTTCCTTCTCCTCCTCCTTCTGAAGGTAATTGGTAAATGAAATTACAGTGGTCAGAAGAGAGAGGGGCAAAGCTTGTGAAAGCTTCAGCTTTGCTCCCATTGTTTCTTATCACTTTGTGTACCATTTTTGCATCCAGAGGAAGGAATTAATAAGCTACTTTTTGAGTTCTAGAAAATGGAGAGACAGTAAACAGGTGATTCAACCATCCTGATGTCTATTGCTTCTCATTGCTCTTCATCCAGACAATTCAGTTTTGGTAGGAAGACCAACCAGACTAACCCAGTGAACTGGAAAGCTCATTTATCTTCCTTGTTTCACCTCCTCCAGGCTGCCAGTTGTGATGCAACCAGAGGCAGGCTATATATTTTCTATGAGAAAATTCAGTGAGAAGGAAAGAAACAGATGAGTAAATGGGAAACTTGGATGGAATATGTCCAGAGATGTTTAACTGTACCCATTCATCCAAAGTGTAGAAGATAAATATTGGGAGATTTGGGTGAAGAATGACTTCTTTATGCACGGCATACTTAAGACTAAGGAAATAATTACCATTTGGCATCTCTCATCTGATAGATTTAAATGGAGATTAGATAAATTAGATGCAGGGGTGGGCTGCTGCCTGGATTTGGGGGGGACGACGGAATGGAGTAGCAAAAATGGAGCTCCATCCCAGAACACCCAAGTTGCACTGAAAGATGTTGAAAGAAAATGCAGGGCATCCTGCATAAGCCACGCCCACAGTGTGGTAGTAAAAATTTTGGTAGCCATTTACTGGTTAGATGGGACATTGGGGTCTTCTGCAATATAATTACTGTCTTCTAGATAAAAGATAACATACTTCTGAATGGCATTGACCAGCAGTAGTGGGACCGGGACTCACTGCTCACAGTCACTCATGCCCTCATCACCTCGAGATTCGACTACTTTAATGCTCTCTAGATGGGGCTACCTTTGAAAAGTGTTCGGAAACTTCAGATCGTGCAGAATGCAGCTGCAAGAGCAATCATGGGCTTCCCTAGGTATGCCCATGTTACACCAACACTCCACAGTCTGCATTGATTGCCGATCAATTTCCGGTCACAATTCAAAGTGTTGGTTATGACCTATAAAGCCCTTCATGGCATCGGACCAGAATATCTCCGGGACCGCCTTCTGCCGCACGAATCCCAGTGACCGATTATGTCCCACAGAGTTGGCCTTCTCCGGGTCCCGACGACTAAAAAATGTCATCTGGCGGGTCCCAGGGGAAGACCCTTCTCTGTGGCGGCCCCGACTCTCTGGAACCAGCTCCCCTCGGAGATTAGAACTGCCCCCACCCTCCTTGCCTTCCGTAAACTCCTTAAAACTCACCTCTGCCGTCAGGCATGGGGGAATTGAGGCATTCCCCCCTTCCCCGGGCCTATACAATTTATGTATGGTATGTCTGTATGTATGTTTGGTTTAATAATGGGTTTTTTAAATGTTTTTTAAATTTATTTAGATTTGTTGTGAATTGTTCTATTGTATGTTGTGAGCCGCCCCAAGTCTACGGAGAGGGGTGGCATACAAATCTAATAAATAAATAAACAAATAAACAAACAAACAAACAAGCAAACAAACAAACGAGTTATGCCTGCATATGGGTTCATCACTATCATATAGTGTCATAGTATGAATACGAATGTTGCATGAGAATGGGCTTTTAAATCAGATCAAAGATGATGATTTGTGGACTGGTTAATCTATAAAGCTATACATGGGCCTGTTTACTTCAATTAAGTAAAGCCATCTATCGCGACAGTAAAAATGTGCCTTCTCTGTAGCAGGATTTGCCCTTAGGAATCGGGTTCCCCTGAGATCCAAACAGTCCTCAATCTACTGGTATTTCAAAGGGCCCTGAAGATGTGACTCTTTGGCCAAAACCTTGGTGAGTGAAGCCCCCTTTGCTTTTTACTTTGTTTCCATTTGGGTTTATTTTATTTTGTATCTTTGTTTCTAATGTTGTGTTGTGTTAGTGTTTGTGATTTTTGTGATTTTTCTTCATCTTTAAATATTTTTAAGAATTTGTAAAGTTCCCAAAATGTCTTAGCATATAAATTTAAACTGCAACAATAATAATAATTTTCCTGTATTGCATTATTAACACAAAACTATTCTTTTTTATTTGTTTTATAGTGTTCCCTTGACTTTCGCGAGTCCGACATTCGCGAAAAGTCTATACCACGGTTTTTCAAAAAATATTGATTAAAAAGTTTTTTTTCTCCCGCCCGTGATGTCATACATCAAATTATTGTTAATAAATAATTATGTTAATAAACATTAGGATCATTAAGTATCTTCTTCAATGGTGAGTACAGTAATAATGGTGAGTAATAATCTAAAGGTTGTTAAGGGAATGGGAAATTGTAATTTAGGGCTTTAAAGTGTTAGGGGATATCCTGCGATACGGTTCATAGCCAAAAATAGTATAATTACTTCCGCATCTCTACTTTGCGGAAACTTGACTTTTGCAGGCAGTCTTGGAACGCATCCCCCACGAAAGTCAAGGGGACACTGTAGTTTTATTTCTTTTTTATTTCTTTTTATTTCTGTTATTTTATTTATTTATTTATTATTTCTTTTTATTTTGATAATCAGGTTGGTTTTTTTTAGCAGAACAACCCTAATTCTTGGTTGACATACCTTGACAGGTTTTACACAACATGTTTAACTAATTCATTCACTAACAATATTATAAATCCTCATTATTTATTTGGTAACATATCATCAGACAAAAACTGGAACATAGCCTGCAATTTTGGACAAAACAAAGTCACCAACTACTTCCTTTAGTTGTGTCTTGTACATCATCAATCCTGCACTGGAAAAATCACCGCTCAGCTTTATTAATTCAGTGATTTTTCTCTATTAAGCAGGCAGCTGTGAAGATGCTTGTACATGCTGCAGCGAACCAGAATACAGGAGGCATGTTCTGTGATTCTAGCCAGTGCGATTTGAAACTGAAAATCTTCCTTTTTCTTCCACCCTATAAAATAATCACTTTTACTCACTAGGACTGACTAGGTGGGTATCTGAGTTTTCAGACCGCACAAGATGCCTTACTGAAGAGAAGTGCTACATCAGAATTTGGGATTAAAGTAGCCTGTCACACTATTGACTGGATTGATGAGTTCATAAAACATTCTGAACTTTACACTGTTCTGGATTACTAGTTTATGATAACACAACAATTTTTGGATGGTTGAAACACCCCCCCCCCAAAAAAACCCCCCTGGCCACTGAAATACTCTGCTCCAGAATAGGGCATTAAACTAGATTAGGAAAGGACAACCTTGGTCTTCCAGATGTTCAATTCAAAGCAAGTGGTAAACTATAACAGCTGGAATTCAACATCAAGAGAATTGTACATTGTCCTTCTTGGTCTAGATTAAGGGTGTCAAGCTCCCAGCCTGCGCCATGCCCAGTTGAGCAGAGGAGAAAAAAGTCCAATACATTATGTTTAGAACTAGGGCGCCTAAAACACGATTTAATACTGCCCACAAGATCATATGCTGCAACGTCCTTCCGGTCAACGACTACTTCAGCTTCAACCGCAACAACACAAGAGCACACAACAGATTCAAACTTAATATTAACCGCTCTAAACTTGATTGTAAAAAACATGACTTTAACAATCGAGTTGTCGAAGCGTGGAACTCTTTACCGGACTCAATAGTGTCAACCCCCAACCCCCAACATTTCTCCCTTAGGCTATCCACGATTGACCTCTCCAAGTTCCTAAGAGGCCAGTAAGGGGCGTACATAAGTGCACTGGTGTGCCTAACATCCCCTGTCCAATTGTCTTTCCTTTATGTCATATATCATATATATTTTCTTCCTCTCATATACTTTCTCTTCTATATTACATATTATCTTTATATATACTACCCAATGTCTATTCTCTTCCATATGTATTGTGTATTGGACAAAGAATAAATAAATAAATAAATAAATAAATAAATAAAATGGGAGTTTGACACCCTAGATAGTTTCACAGTTCTAATTTACTTTTTAATTATCTTCCAAAGAGAAAGGCCTCAGTTACTTCTCTTTGATCCAAACAGCAGAATGCATATATAGTGTGTTAAATATGAAATGGCTTTCCAAGTAAGAAGATTTAATTGACCCCGATTACACTTCAACCTCCCAAATTTGATTCTCCCGCAGTGACAGCATGGAAAAAGAAAGGAAATCATAGAGTGGTCTGCCTACAATGAGAAATAGAAGAAAAGATATCAGGACAGATGGAAGTATGTTTGAGAATTGGAGCAGGGCTTTCTGATGGACTCAAAACCTGGACCTGAGGTCTACCATGCTTATAAACTGTCAAACAGATAAACTGTCAAGAATTACTAAGTTGTATATAATTATAAAAATAAAGAACAAGGAATCTAGGATATCACTTCAAGCACTGGTGCAACAACCATAGAAGAAGGAGGCTGTAAAATATAAGGATTCTTTTTACAGATACAGTCTGGTTCCCATAACAAAACATATTTGAGTAAATAAAAGATTCCAATAAACAGCCGTTCTAAAATAAATAATCACTGAATGGGGTTGTAATCACAGAAAACCATCCCTGCCAGCAGTTGGCTTTAAGCTTGATTGCAATCAATGGGACTTGATTACATGATTGTATGAGTATTGGACTGAAACCTTACCTGTGCATTTTTCTTTTATATTGTTTTTAATAAAAAACAATAAGAAAAATAACAGATTTTAAAATACGTAGCCCAATGACTGTGTTACAGACAGGTAACTTTTCTATGGCATGGGAGTTATGTCTGTAAGCATTTATTTATTAAAGTTGAACTAATTTAGTTTGATTGAGAGCCAACTGCTTAATTTAAGATGCTTTCAGATTAAAGATTTCATTAAAAACAAACCCTCCTTAAACTAGAATAAGGGCTACTTGTTCTGTACTGCAAAGCTCCAGGCAACCGTTACATGGAAACAAAGAGATTTATTTATAATTTATTTATTAATTAGACTTCTATGCCACCTTTATCAACTGACTCATATCTTGTGTTTGGGAGGGAAATCAACCTTTTGCTATTCTAGAATTTGCTATTGCTATGAAAGAGTAGTAGATCCTTGGAACAAACTTCCAGCAGACGTGGTAGATAAATCCACAGTAACTGAATTTAAACATGCCTGGGATAAACATATATCCATCCTAAGATAAAATACAGAAAATAGTATAAGGGCAGACTAGATGGACAATGAGGTCTTTTTCTGCCGTCAGACTTCTATGTTTCTATGTTTCTATGCTATGGTTATTTCTCATGATAGGATCAATTATTGTTGTGAATTTTATCAAAACCTTCCCCAAAGCAACCCCAAAGTTATAGATATTTTAAACATATTTTAAACAGCGTTACTTGAAAACCATTGCTTTCTTTTTATGAAATTCCTCAACACTTTAGACTGGTGTTTATCAACTTTGTCAACTTTAAAATGAGTGGATTTCAATTCCCAGAATTCCCCAGGCAGATATGACTGCCAGGTATGTTTAAACTGACATCTGAACTAAACAATTCTGCTAGGTTAGTGATAGTGAACCTTTTTTTTCTTGGGTGCCAAAAAGACACAAGTGCATGAGATAGTACATGCGCACATGCCCACACCAATAAGGCAATGTCCCCTGCATGCTTGCACAACTCCCCCTGTGCTGCCCCCCCCCCCCATTGAAGCCTCTGGACTTCCATTTGGACCATTTTTCACCCTCCCCAGGCTTCATGGTGAAGAACAGGTGAAAAACAGACCCAACAAGCCTACCGGAAGTTTGGAAATGAACTTCCAGAAGGCTCAGTCGGCCATTTCCCCCCTCCTCAGGCTGCAGGAGACTTGGCCTCCCCCTGCCCTCTGGAAAGCTGAAAATCATGCTTTTTCAGTACTTTTGTACTGATTACAAGTGTGTTCTGTATGTAGCATTAACATTAATAAAAGGATAGGTTAAAGCATTTGGTCTTTGTGAAGTTTCAAAAATAGCTACTAGGAAGTCCATATTACTAATGGCAATGAAAGGTATAAATAGTTCTGTGATTGACAGAACAGAAGACTCCTCAATATTGTTAAATCAACATATAATTCAAGATTTACATGTTGAGTAAAGTTTTCCACAATTCTCTTGTTATATATAACAACTTTTCTGGCTCCACAGACCAACAGCAGCAGCCCTGGGTGTGTGGGAGGGAATAGTTTTGATTGGCATGATTGGCTCAGGAATTCTGGGAGTTGAAGTCCATAAGTCATAGAAGAGCCAACTCTGCCTATCCCTGAACTAGGTTGTCTGATTCATGAAAAGTGTCATATAATCCCATCAGAGCTTCTCAAATTAATGTAGATGATCTCTTTTTGGGTGAAAATCATGCTAGGTCAGGAATTTTGGGAGTTGAAGTCCACATGTCAAAGAAGAGCCAACTTTGTCTACTCCTGACCTAGCCTAACCTAGGGAGCATAGCTAATAGTCTAATCCACAACATTGTCAATTTCCTACATCCCCCATCTTGATTTTCAGAAGAGTCTGGCCTAGTTAGTACTGCTAGGCAACACCAGGGCTTTGCTCTAGTGGGAAGTAGAAAAAAACCAACCTGGAAGAAGATCTTTTCGGCTTATGTCTTCCCTATTCTTGCCAAGAAAACTAGTAATTTTCATGGAATTATGAGTTGAGCTTCACCTAGACGTATTTGCTTTTTATAGAAGGAATAAACTGCAACACTAAAGCTACCCTCAGTGCTAACTGGGATTATATTTTTAACGCTTATTAATTCAGTCTATCTTCTCAGATTGAAATGAAGTTAGCTTGTGAAATAAATGACACTTTGCTAGATTCTTCCACCCTACCTCCTGACAGCACAGCTCCATGAAAAATGTTATGATTTGACTTATGGTGCCACAGCATTACTCTGAAGTATCCCTATCCCTGCCTTTGCCACCGTTTCCTATTAGGCGTCTTGTCAGACTCTATGCCTATCATTCATTATAGTTGATGGGTCGATAGTGAGAAACCATCAGTCTCTTGCTGTTCTCTGGTGGATTTTATCTTAGGCTTTTGCATTCAATCATGGCTAATAGCTCTTCTGGCACAAATTCAGAAAAGCAAATAACATAGTGTTTTTTTTAATAAAAAACCCCCACTATGTTTATTTTAAAAATGAATATATTTGCATTGGCCAGAATGGGAAGTGTCAAAAATGAGGCTGTGTATAATAATGCATTCTCCCATTTCAAAAATATTTTCAAAGTTTTAAGAGTCTCTGCTAAAAATTTAACTCTTCCCTAATAAAATAATCACTTTTTGAGACGTACATTTTTGGCTAATAACAACAAAACAATAACGATAATCATAATGATAACAATCATAAATACTATTTGCTTACACACATAAACTGGTAGGAGCATAAAGTAGACAAATTAAGACACTAAATGCCTGGGACTTTAGAATTGAAACAGACAGGAACCTGCAATAAAATATTCTATATGTAACAATTGTCAATAAGAAAGGCAAAACAAAAAATCAAAACAAAATCCCACCCCTGGATAGTGGTAGTATCTGGAGAAGGCAGGGAGAAACAGAAAGAATTAGCACTGAGGGTAGCTTTAGTGTTGCAGTTTATTCCTTCTATAAAAAGCAAATACGTCTAGGTGAAGCTCAACTCATAATTCCATGAAAATTACTAGTTTTCTTGGCAAGAATAGGGACGCGCACGTGTGTGTTCCCGGTGCAAGATTTGGCTTCCTGCGCATGCACAGAAGCCAAATCTCATGCGAGAAAACTCGTGCACACAAAACTTTGCCCATTTCTGCTTTTTTGCTTCTGCACATGTGCAGAAGCATTTTGAATTCTGGGTCCACATATCTGCAAATTGTCAAGTTTGAAAAACACAAAACTCTATGTTTGTGGAATCCAAAAATGCGCCAATCTTGTTCCATGGCTCAAAACTTTTTTCAAGGGAGAATTTCTGAAGAATGTAAGTAAATCTGCCTTTGCCTGGGTGAATAATGATAAGTATCATTTGCATCGGTGTCTTACCAGACCTATCAGTCAGTAAGGGAACGTTTCTAACATCCTGTCATATATGCTTCCTGAAATGAACATCACTCAAATAGAATAGGCTGACATGGCCAGCTATGCCTAGTTAAATACTACTTCAATGAATTCAGCAGTTTTCAAAACGTGCTCTGTATGAAATTAGGGATTTGTCAATAAAATCACAAACTGACTGGACAAATACATATAAAAGATATAACTTGAAAGGAAAGGATCTTGGTCAGTATTCCCCTGCATTTGAATCAGGGGGCACACTTGCCTTTTAAAAACATGTCAGAATCCAAAATGTTTGTTATTTGACATTTCTTAGTTTGGTCTTTTTTCTGGATAGTTGTGCGCACTTTTTGACAAAACCTAGAAATTAAAACCACTTAGAGGGTGACTGCCTCTATGGCAGTGATGGCGAAACTATGGCACGGGTGCCACAGATGGCATGTGGAGCCATATCTGATGGCATGTGAGCTGTTGCCCTAGCTCAGTTCCAATGTGCATGGGTGTGCCAGCCAGCTGATTTTTGGCTTGCACAAAGGCTCTGCGGGGGCGTTTTTGGGTTCCAGAGGGCCTCCGGGGGATCATGGGAGAGGACATTTTTACCATCCAGGGTGTTAAATATGCATTGAAGCAATGTAAATAAGTTGAATGTGGATTAAGCATTCTGATTGGTTGAAACAATGACAGTTGAGTTTAGGCGGGAAAGTAAAAGTATATAAGGAGTGTTCTGACACTGTTACAGTCAGTCGCGTTATGAGTTGAAGTCATTTTCCAAAAAGAGCATTCTCCTGCTGAGCCAAATAAAGAATTTAAAGAGCTGACTGCCTCAGTCTTCTTCACAGGGTAAAACCTGGAGAAGGCATTTTTACCATCCACCCTCCTCAGGCTCCAGGGAAGATTTGGAGCCTGGGGAGGGTGAAACACAAGCCTACTGGGCCCTCCAGAAATTGGGAAACAGGCCATTTCCTGCCTCCAGAGGGCCTCTGGGAAGCAGGGGGGAACTGTTTTTGCCCTCCGCAGGCATTGAATTATGGGTATGGGCACTTAGGCATGGGCGATAGTGCACGCCCAGGGGAGGGCTACTGCCCGGACAGAGGGAATGCAGTGGGGTAGCAAAAATGTAGCTCAACCCCACAGCACCCAATTTGCACTGAAAGATGTTGAAAGAAAATACATAAGCCACGCCCACAGTGTGGTAGTAAAAATTTTGGTAGCACTTCACTGCATGCACCCATGCTTTTTTGGCACTCAAGGAAAAAAAGGTTCACCATCACTGCTCCCAGATCCCCGGATCTAGCTTTACTCTAGTGTTAACTTATGTTCTGTCGGGCTCTCTGGAAGAATCCTCCCAAAAATTCACAGGTACAAATTTCAGACACACACACTTTTGAAAATTCAAAACAATGTTCTTTATAATGAAAATTCACTTAAACCAAGCCCTCTTTTGGTGTAGCAAAGAGCACTCGTCTCCAAACAAACTGGTAATTTGTACAAGTCCCTTATCAGTTCTGTGATACTTAGCTTGCAGCTGTGAGGCAATTCACAGTCCTTCTTCTTTCACAAAGTGACACACATTTTGCTCTGTTTTAGTTT
This sequence comes from Erythrolamprus reginae, assembly GCF_031021105.1. NCBI lineage: Eukaryota > Metazoa > Chordata > Lepidosauria > Squamata > Dipsadidae > Erythrolamprus > Erythrolamprus reginae. The sequence goes on along the minus strand of NC_091953.1, from coordinate 102,246,434 downwards.
CAAAGCGGGGAAAAATCAGCACACAAAAAGTCAAAGTCAGTAACGCAGTCACGAAACACAAGGATCAGATAATCCTCCACAATGGCCTCACTAATTACCACAGCCCCACCCAACCACAGGTGGCCTCATTTTCTTTGATAATAGTCTCTCAGTTGTTGTTGCCTATGCATCGCTCTCCGCATGCGTGGCTGTATCTTTAACTCTTGTTCTGAATCCAAGGAGGAGTTAGATAATTGATCTCCTTCTGAGCTGTCTGCCCCACTCTCCTCCTCCCTGTCACTCATGTCTTCTTGGTCAGAGGAGCCTTCATCAGCAGATTCCACCAGGGGCAAAACAGGCCTGCAGCATGTGGATGTCTCCCCCACATCCACAGTTCTTGGGGCAGGAGCAGGGCCAGAGCTAACCACAACAACTTAAGTTTAATTTTATAATGAATTTCATTTTATAATTTCATTTCATAAAAAGGTATTTACCTTTTTATTATGCTATTGTAAGTCTTAGAAACATAAAAGACTGACGGCAGAAAAACACCTCATGGTCCATCTAGTCTGCCCTTATACTATTTTTTCTATTTTATCTTAGGATGGACATATGTTTATCCCAGGCATGTTTAAATTCAGTTACTGTGGATTTATCTACCACGTCTGCTGGAAGTTTGTTTCAAGGATCTACTACTCTTTCAGTAAAATAATATTTTCTCATGTTGCTTTTGATCTTTCCCCCAACTAACTTCAGATTGTGCCCTTTTGTTCTTGTGTTCACTTTCCTATTAAAAACACTTCCCTCCTGAACCTTATTTAACCCTTTAACATATTTAAATGTTTCGATCATGTCCCCCCTTTTCCTTCTGTCCTCCAGACTATACAGATTGAGTTCATTAAGTCTTTCCTGATAAGCTTTATGCTTATGTTTGAATAGATTTGCTAAATGCTTTGCCAAGTTTATTTTATTTTTATTTTATTTTATTTATTTATTTATTTATGTATGTATGTATGTATGTATGTATGTATGTATGTATTTATTTATTTATTTATTTATTTATTTTGTCCAATACATAATCCACATTGAAGAGAAAGATATGTAATAATATAAGTAAAGAAAAGAATAGAAGAAAAGATATAAAAGTATAGGTGAACATATTTGAAAGGAAGAAAAGATAAATGAGATAAGGAGAGACAATTGGACAGGGGACGGAAGGCACACTGGTGCACTTATGCACGCCCCTTACTGACCTCTAAGGATCCTGGAAAGGTCAATCGTGGATAATCTAAGGGAAAAATGTTGGGGGTTAGGGGTTGACACTACTGAGTCAAGTAATGAGTTCCACGCTTTGACAAGTCGGTTGCTGAAGTCATAATTTTTACAGTCAAGTTTGGAGCGGTTAATATTAAGTTTGAATTTGTTGCGTGCTCTTGTGTTGTTGCGATTGAAGCTGAAATAGCCATTGATAAGTTGTAAGGTTTATGACATTATGTTTACAGTATTTCATAGTATGCTGAAGACAACTGAAAATCAGCTTCAAATTGATTCTGGGAATGGGAAACAAAACAAAAAGTGTTTCATGTGCTGAAGTGCTTTAGTCCTGGGCTTTGGAATATACTGTAGACTTATGTGCAATAAGATGGGAATTTGGGCCAACAAATCTTCCATTAATGTAACAAGTCTAAATACTGATTTCATATTAATAACATTTTTAACAGAAACATTGTGAAATATATTTTCAATTTCCACAAGATAGACCACATAAATAACCTCAGCCCCTCCAATCCTCTAGGGAACTGTCAAGCAAGCAAATGAGATTTTACTATGGCCCGATGTAGACAATGGCTTAAAATATGTTCTCTAGGTCGGATTCCTTTAAGTATTCCTCTGTTTAGTTCAATAATGTAATTAGCATTGTGAGTCTCTTGGCCCTTTTTAGAGGAATTATGCACAATGACTCACTTGGGCTTTATGAGAACAAACTCTCCTGACTCAAAATGATTCAATCACTAAAATTGAATCTGGCAGCGTTTGGAGATATATCTAAAGCAGAAGAGCCAGCACTTAACCTCATTTAGGGTCAGCCTCCGTGTTTCTCAAACTGCACCAGAAAAGGAAAATGAATGAATAAATAAATAAATAAGAATATGGGATAAATTATTTTTGTTATAAGTCACAGTCCTTTCCATCATATCACCAATGTTTTAAAATACAAAGCAGTAGTTAAAATTAAAATCCAAGTAAATAGAATAAACTTTATGAAGTAGCATTTGTGACAGTGAAATTGAAGGGGAAAGAATATATTATGAATGTATTTATTTTATATATGTACATGTATTCTTTAACATACAAATACTAACCTGCCATTGTCCATGTAATCAAACAGTCTGAATCCATGATCAAGAGAAAACATTAGGGATTTATTTTTAAGCTTTAAGTATAACATATGAAGAAATCTTTGTTATTTGATGGAAATGCTATTTTTCTTTTATGTAGATAGGAAAATGATCATGGGAAAACTTGGTGTATCTGAGATAACTCAGTGGATATGATTTATATTTAATATTGTTATTCAAGCTCTTGCTTGGAATTAAACGTGGAGAATAATTTCTGCATAAATTAAGAAACAAATATATTCAAAGTATATTCAAATTTATTATTACAGTCATAGACTAAAACAAATAAAAACACTCAATGAATATACAATCAAAAGTTATAGGATAAAATGATAAATAACAGATAAAATCCATGATAAAATCCAGTCCATCAATTATGCATTACGATCCATAAAGCTGTGAGGTCTATATTCATTTTGATACTATTAGGGAAAGGAATAAACAAGGTTGCCACATTTGTCGTATAAATTAGCTAAGGTGTATTAGGCACTTAAAATATGGACACAAATGGTATACATACATAGATACATACGGTAGATACATAGACACATAGACACATAGATACATACATACATACATAGTAGCATAATGCAGGAAGAGAGTCAGAAACTCAAATGTTTTCATATTTTTTTCTATCAGATGGCAAGGGTGTCCTTAGTAAAAAAACAAAAACCTATATCTATAGATCAAAGGCTTGGGAGGGAAGAACATTGCATGATGAGTCCACATCTGGATCCTATAAATCACACAAATTCTGCATGGCAACAGATTTTAGTGCTAGCTAGTGGTTATCCAAATTTCTGCAGCCAGATCTGGTAGCCCTAGTGTAGGAATTAATCCAAAGAACCCCTTCTGCATCCATGTATGTAGCCTAGTTAATGCCAAACACATTGGGCCCAAAACATAGGCAACAAATGAGTGATGATGTGGTGAAAGTTCTTTAGTCACTTTTTTGCCATCATACATATGTAAGAGTAATCCTTGGTTTTTAACTACTAATGAAATAACACTTGGTTTATATGAGCAGTAATGAATGGGCATTGGGCATTGACCACTGAATATATGCACATTTAACCTAAAAAAAAACCTCCTGCTAAACTGAGTTACTAAACAACATTGAAAAACCTCTAAATTTAAGCTTTAATCTCAAGACATCACAATCTCACTTTGTATTTTAGACTTCCAAGGAGATTAGTAAAGGAGAAAGTATGGGATACAATTACATTTATATCTGATTTAGAAAATTCCCAGGAAGCCAGTCAGTGCAAGTGGTGATAAAAGCAATTGCCTTCATTTTGTGAAGTACTTATATTGAATATTTAAAATTGGGTTCAAATAGATTCTTTAAAATATCCTACTTTGATTACGAGAAGCCTCTTTGAGAACAATGGTATACTTTAAATTTTCAAGCGGAATGTATTGTATCTACAGTAATTTATGAGAAAATCAAGCTTTTTGTTTAAGCTTCAATACTGTATGTACAATAATATTATATGACTAAGCAGATAATATCTGAAATCTATGTTTGTTTATTAAAACCCTGCTGTTCTGTTCGGGTCGTATGTGACCCGAAGCCAAGTTTGAGTCCCTGTAAAAAATTTTCCCTGCATATCTGAAACTTGAAATTTCATGAATTTTCATCATTTTAGGGGTTCTCTCTATGAGAATTTTTTTTGGGGGGTGGGGGGCTTAGTTTTTGCTGGGCAAAAAAACTTCCTAATGTTATGTTCGGGTCACATACGACCTGGACCGAAAACTCTTCATTTGAAGTGCTTATGTTTGGTCAATTTGAAAACTTTTTTAACTTGGAAAGTAGTCTGAACATTTCTGCACACAATGATATGAAAATTGAAATGAAAAAATTAATCCTTATTGGTTTATTTTGCACATTAATGTGCCTCCCCCCCGTTTTTGTGAATTTTTTTCAATTTATGGATAGTTTTGCTTGCAAAATCCATTCTATTTTACTGGAGTTGGTGTGGGATTGGTAGCTTGAACATTTCTGAATATAAGAAAAATATAAAGGAACTGAAAAAAATGATTCTTACTGGTTTTTTAACATCAGAAATAAGGCCTCCCCCCCCTTGGCTGCTTGCAATCATTTTCACTTTTTATTTTTTTATGCTCCAAATCCGAAATATTCTTTAAAATCTTAGGCATTCATTTACTCAATTTAACAATGCTGATCATCAAAAAATATTTTTGGGGTGGTGGCTAATTGTTTTCTGGGCAAAAAAAAATCATAACTTCGAATCTGTTTCTGTTCGTATATGACCGGACCAAAAATATTTTTTTAGGTACTTGAATTTGATCTTTTTGAAAACTTTTTCAACTGGAAAACTAGTTTGAACATTTATGAACATAATGATATGAAAATTGAACTGGAAAAATTGAGACTTATATTTTTATTTTGACCAAAAAGCCCCTCCCCCCATCCTTTCTGAATTTCGTGTCAATTTCTATTTTTTAAGGCTACAAATCCCTAAGGAATTTTCCCCCAAAAGGTTTGATATACTAAATTGAACATTTCTGAACATAAGAAAAATATAAATGAACTGAAAAAAATGGTTCTTATTGGTTTATTTTTGCCACAAAAGGGCCACCCCCCCGGCCTTGCTGTGTGCCATTATTGTCACTGTTTATACATATTTGTCTAGAAATATTTGGAATATCCTTTTGAAAATCAACCACATTGTAGTCAGATAACTAATTTTATGAAAGAAATCCATTTTACTAAAAAAAGTATGTAAGTTTGAAATCAACAGCATAATTTTTATATAGATTGAAATAAATTTATATGCAAAATAAACCAATATGCATCAATTTTTCCAGTTCAATTTTCATATCATTATGTTCAGAAATGTTCAAGCTACAAATCCCACACCAACTTTAGCAAAATAGAATGCATTCTGCTAGCAAAACTATCCATAAAGTAAAGACTATTTCACAAAAACGGGGGGGAGGCACATTTATGTGCAAAATAAACCAATAAGGATTAATTTTTTCAGTTCAATTTTCATATCATTGTGTGCAGAAATGTTCAAGCTACCAATCCCACACCAACTTTAGTAAAATAGAATGGATTTTGCAAGCAAAACTATCCATAAATTGAAAAAAAATCACAAAAACGGGGGGGGCACATTTATGTGCAAAATAAACCAATAAGGATTAATTTTTTCATTTCAATTTTCATATCATTGTGTGCAGAAATGTTCAGACTACTTTCCAAGTGAAAAAAGTTTTCAAATTGACCAAACATAAGCACTTCAAATGAAGTGTTTTCGGTCCGGGTCATATGTGACCCGAACATAACATTAGGAACTTTTTTCGAACAGAACAGAAGGGTTAAGAATTATATCAATCCAATGAAGGTGATGTTTGTGTATTACTGCTACTTGAGCTACCACATGTTTCTTCCTGCATCTGATGAATTAGTAGGCCATAAATAAGCTAGTTTTTAAAGTGTTATACATTTTTGAGATGGCTGATAAACTTGCTTTTTCGGCAATTTAAATTAATTTTGTTTGTTTTTTCAAATTTTCCCATGGCCAGAGTTTTTTTTCCTAGTTATTATTTTCCAGATAAATCACTTCCCACTGCTTTCAGCACATCCAAATAATTAAAAGATGCCGATAAATTGGAAGAATGCCAGATTGCCTATATTAGCCCATACAGTATCAATGATTCTCAAAAGCATTTCACTGACATTAAAGTGCTAGGAAAAGCAATTGCCCAAAGAAGGTTTCTGTTTAATGAAAATATTGGGTATTTTCTTTCCAACTTTGTTGGAAAGAAAATAACTATCTTCAACAAGCTTCTATAATAACTGTTGAAATTCATTCAGCTTATGATGTGAAGTTGGTTCCTTTCCTTTTGCCATGGTCATATCCTTGCAAGGGTGTCTCCATCAGTATAGGCCAGGAGTAGGCAAAGTTGGTTCTTCTATGACTTGTGGACTTCAACTTCCAGAATTCCTGAACCTATCATGCTAGCTCAGGAATTCTGGGAGTTGAAGTCCACATGTCATAGAAGAGCCAACTTTGCCTATCCCTGGTATAAGTAATTTGAAATATGGTTCAAGATATTCTCCCATAATATTTTCCCAGCTATGCTAGCCAAAGATTTCCCATGTCAACATTTTAGTCCTGTGGAGGATGGAGTCTTCAGAGGCTGAAAATCTGCTGTGTGATAATTGGTCCATTACCAAATTACACCCATTCATCCTGGCACTCCCATTGGCCAGTTATCTTGCAAAAGAAGTCAGAGGTGTCACTGACTCATCTGTGTCTACTGTTTTTGTGCGATTCAGTCATGGGTGTATTGGCTTTGCAGAAGCTCAGCTGCAGGTCTACTAACTAGATGGTTGATATTCCTTTTGGCCCACAAATTGAAAGAATTGGCAGAATGCGTGGATTTCTGCTCTCAAAAGAATATTCCACAAACTCTTGTCACCTCCTAAAGGTATCTTCTCCCAAAGATACATTCAGCTCTTCAGTTAGAAAATAGCCTGCTGCATCCATTTGTTTGAGCCTTTGTTTATGTGGCAGCGATGTTCTTCATTTATTTGTTTTTGTCTGGCAACAGACTTTCATGTTGGCCTGTGTGGGGAAAGGCTCTCTGTACTTTCCCCCCCCCCCTGAATCAGTTGCTGTACTACTGTTACTTCGGTGGTGGCTTTGCTCCTGATATATAGTAAAACGTAGTCTGCCTCTAGGACAGGACAAAACAACATTCTTAACAGGAGTGTCTGCCACGTGTTTGTGTATATCTATATCTATATATATTCTCTCCTTATCTCTTATATCATATATACTCTCTCCCTCCCATCTACTTCTCTTCTTTTTACTTTCTATCGTCATATATATTACTTAATGTCTATTCTCTTCCGTATGTATTGTATATTGGATAAAGAATAAATAAATAAATAAATAAATAAATAAATGTGTGTAAAACAAATCTAGCTTCACATACTTTTTAATATGCATAACACAAACAAAGAGCAGGGGTGAGATTTTACAATATGGCTGGCTTCTTGGTTTTTTACCACAACCTCCACCCTGCAAAAACCCTGGCCCTCTGTGTCACAAACTGATTGTTGTTGTTTTTTCAAATTTTAATCATATTCCTGCCTTTTCTCCCCCTGAGTGAAAGCTAGTAGTTATTCTCTGGTGAGCTATTGGTACTCTATTGGTGAATTCTATTGATTTTGGGTTATGTGTAAGGGGCCTCATGTTCTGCTCAGAATTATTGGTTAAGATTGGTGGCTCGACACATTTCTTAAAAGAAAATAATAAAAACAACATAATCCAATAAGTTTATTCTTTCTCTCTTCCTAATATTATTTATTGGTATGTAAAATCTGTTTTTATATAATCTGTTTGAATTATACTTGAAGTAAAAGCTTTCTATCCAATCACTGTCCAAACGGTGGGTTTCCCTGTGAATTTGTTTGCCAAACTTTTGCTTGACTGGAAATGATGATATGGATATTGCCCTAACATCCTTGGCCAACTTTCTCTTGTTTCTTCTTCTAGCGTTTCCAGCTCCTTTTAGGGAGAGGGGACAGAATGATCTCTCAATAGAGATTGTGTTTTTTGAGAAATTTGATTTCCCCCAGAAACCTCATATTCCAACTATCATAGCAATTGAGACCCATGAAGAAAAGGATAAAGCCAGGAGTGTTCTCACTATTTTAGACACTCTATAGTGATTTCTTCTTCCTATCTTGTTTTTCCAACAGAAGCACTTGGGAGATTCAATTTTCTGCAGCTTAAAGAAGGCAGAATGACTACACTTTCCTTTTGCTGCTTTCAACAAAAGGTAAGGAAACGTATTGCTTCTGTTAGGATCAGTGCCCATTCCATGGCACCCCTATATTTTACTTCTATTGCAGTGTTTCCTGGCTGAGAAATTCTAGGAGTTGAAGCCTATCCATTTTAAAGTTGCTGAGGCTGAGAAACACTGCTCAGTTTTTTTATGTTGTGGGTTTCAGTAAACAAAAAGCAGACCAGCATAGATGCAACAGCATTTATTGACTAAAAGTGTACCTGAGGAACATCAGGAAATGCCTGTAATTTATACTGTAGTCCCACAGGGTCTTAACCAATCATAATACAATGTCCCCTTGATTTTCACGGGGGATGCATTCCAAGACCGCCTGCGAAAGTCGAATTTCCGTGAAGTAGAGATGCGGAAGTAAATACACTATTTTTGGCTATGAACAGTATCCCAAGCCTTCCCTTAACACTTTAAACCCCTAAAGCAGTGATTTTCAACCTTTTTTGAGCCGTGGCACATTTTTTACATTTACAAAACCATGGGGCACATTGAGCGGGGGGAGGGTGGGGGCTAAAAAAAGTTTGGACAAAAAATTCCTCTCTCTCTCTCTCTCTCTCTCTCTCTCTTCCTCCCTTTCGCTCTATTTCTTTCTCCCTCCCTCTTTCTCTCCCTTCCTCTTGTTTCTCTATCTCTCCATCCCTCTTTCTTTCTGTCTTCCTTCTTTCCTCTTTTTTGCTCTCTTTCTCCTTCCCTCCCTCCCTCTATGTCTTTCTCTCTCTCTCCTTTCTCTCTCTCTCTCTCTTGCTCTCTCTCTTGCTTTTTCTCTCTTGTTCTCTTTCTCTCTTGCTTTCTTTCTTTCTTTCTCTCTCATTCTTTTTCTTTTTCTCTCTCTTGCTTTCTTTCTCTCTCGCTTTCTTTCTGTCTCTCTTGTTCTCTTTCTCTCTCTCTTGCTTGCTTTCTCTTCCTCTTGCTCTTTCTTTCTCTCTCTCTTGTTTTCTTTCTCTCTCTGAGCTTCGCGGCACACCTGACCATGGCTCACGGCACACTAGTGTGCCGCGGCACACTGGTTGAAAAACACTGCCCTACAGTACAATTTTCCATTCCCTGAGCAACCATTTAGATTATTACTCACCATGTTTATTTATTAAAGTTTATTTTAAAAAAATGTTTTTTAAAGGCAGACAAAAGTTTGGCAATGACATATGATGTCACCGGGCAGGAAAAACCATGGTATAGGGGGAAAACCACGAAGTATTTTTTAATTAATATTTTTGAAAAACCGTGGTATAGACGTTTTGCGAAGTTCGAACCCTCGAAAATCGAGGGAACACTGTACTTGAAAAACCCCCAAATATGAATGTTCAAAATTTCCCTCCAAAATAGTTGGAGTTAACAGTTAGGCTCATGTAAAGGTTAGTTTCCCTTTAGCATAAAACAGTTGGAGTTAACAGTTAGGGTCACGTAAAGGTTAGTTTCACTTTAGCATAAAACAGTTGGAGTTAACAGTTAGGGTCACGTAAAGGTTAGTTTCACTTTAGCATAAAACAGTTGGAGTTAACAGTTAGGCTCATGTAAAGGTTAGTTTCCCTTTAGCATAAAACAGTTGGAGTTAACAGTTAGGGTCACGTAAAGGTTAGTTTCACTTTAGCATAAAACAGTTGGAGTTAACAGTTAGGCTCATGTAAAGGTTAGTTTCCCTTTAGCATAAAACAGTTGGAGTTAACAGTTAGGGTCACGTAAAGGTTAGTTTCACTTTAGCATAAAACAGTTGGAGTTAACAGTTAGGGTCACGTAAAGGTTAGTTTCACTTTAGCATAAAACAGTTGGAGTTAACAGTTAGGGTCATGTAAAGGTTAGTTTCCCTTTAGCATAAAACAGTTGGAGTTAACAGTTAGGGTCACGTAAAGGTTAGTTTCACTTTAGCATAAAACAGTTGGAGTTAACAGTTAGGGTCACGTAAAGGTTAGTTTCACTTTAGCATAAAACAGTTGGAGTTAACAGTTAGGCTCATGTAAAGGTTAGTTTCCCTTTAGCATAAAACAGTTGGAGTTAACAGTTAGGGTCACGTAAAGGTTAGTTTCACTTTAGCATAAAACAGTTGGAGTTAACAGTTAGGCTCATGTAAAGGTTAGTTTCCCTTTAGCATAAAACAGTTGGAGTTAACAGTTAGGGTCACGTAAAGGTTAGTTTCACTTTAGCATAAAACAGTTGGAGTTAACAGTTAGGCTCATGTAAAGGTTAGTTTCCCTTTAGCATAAAACAGTTGGAGTTAACAGTTAGGGTCACGTAAAGGTTAGTTTCACTTTAGCATAAAATAGTTGGAGTTAACAGTTAGGCTCATGTAAAGGTTAGTTTCCCTTTAGCATAAAACAGTTGGAGTTAACAGTTAGGCTCATGTAAAGGTTAGTTTCCCTTTAGCATAAAACAGTTGGAGTTAACAGTTAGGGTCACGTAAAGGTTAGTTTCACTTTAGCATAAAACAGTTGGAGTTAACAGTTAGGGTCACGTAAAGGTTAGTTTCACTTTAGCAGGGCTGAACACAACTATACCAGGGATGGGTTCCACTTATCTACTGGTTTGCAAAAGTTCTTTTGCCAGCTGCATTGACCAGAAAACCAATTTGGGAGCGTGGCCAGCCATTCATTGCCTCCTTTACAGGCATTCTTGTAGCTTAGCCGGCTACTGACAGCGGTTTATTTTCCCCGCCGTGAGATTAGCCAATCAATGGCAGTTATGTAAATCTGTCCTACACATGGCTGTACATAACAGAGAATATATTTTACTGAAGATCAGTAATATTTCCACTTTCGATTTGTAAACATACACCTGGTTAACACATCCTACTTTAATAATGCATATGAATAAAAAAGCAAATTTATCCTCTTGCTAACAATTCTAATTGATCCTCAATTTCTGTTCAAGCTTTGAATCAATTCATTACAAACCAATCTAGATGCATAAATACCCCAAATAGTTATTTGTCCAGTAATGGAACCCCTTTGATGACGGAACAGTTGAATATAGGAGGCAAAAATCAGGATTTTGACATCAAACTTAACTGTCTTGTTTCTTTAAATTATCTACTCTCTTTTATGAAGATCTGCTTTTTTTTTCTAAGGGTATTTACATATTTGGGATAATTTTCTTATTGGGTTTCTTTTGATGTTTGACCCCAGCACAAACTGATGTTCAGATGAAAGCTATGTTAAATTCATGTGATTCAATATCATGAAAATAGGGATTTTAATTGCTACATGAAAGCTTTTAAAAACTTTTTTCCTTATATCCATTTCTGCCGTGCACGATTGGTTTTATAAGCCTCTGAGGAAGCTCATAGGCACTTACTCCACCCTGCTTTGCCTTTCTCTCACTGCTAGTTTTATGATGATGAAGAGACCATAAACGTATCCATTTTTTCCTCCCAACCTCAACACAATCTTTTTTATAGTCCAAAGGGAGTCTTCATCTCATTAGAAATAGGCGGTTTAACTTTTACCCTTTCAGCCTGATCCAATTGCAACAGGAGCTGGAAGAACTATTACGGACACTATCTTTTATGCATTAGCATAAAGACTTCAGTAGTTAGTGATGCTCAGTATAAGAAAATAACTTAACTCCTCACGTTAGCATTAAATTTATTGGCTTAATGGTTGCATTGGACATGGAAATAAGCACACAGACCACAGAGCTGGGTTTTGTGGGTCACTTTATGAATTTATTTCTGGACCTGCAGAGGTAAACCAAATGGGGCAGAATTTAACATTCTTAACATTCCTGAGCAACAATGGGCAAAGCTCTTTGCTGAGCAAGGGGAGGAGCAGACTATCTCAGGGACCGCCTTTTGCTGCACGAATCCCAGCGACCAGTTAGGTCCCACAGAGTGGGTCTTCTCCGGATCCCGTCAACTAAACAATGTCGCTTGGCAGGACCCAGGGGAAGGGCCTTCTCTGTGGCAGCCCCGGCCCTCTGGAACCAACTCCCCCCAGAGATTAGAATTGCTCCCACCACCATTCCCTGTAAGCTGCGCATGTGAGCGCGCGCGCTCCAAAATACCCCCCGCGCACCCTTTTCCTTGGCCGCGCACACCCCATCCCCCTGCCAGCCCGTGGGGGGGGCGGGGGGGAGGCACAGACAGTGGAAGGGAGCCGCGGCCACACCTGCCTCTCCATGGTGCCTCCGGCCCCCTCGCACTCCAGGCCTCTCGGCCCTGCTCCCCACCCGCCCGGCCTCTCTTTCTCCTCCACTGCAAGAGAGGGGGGGGCAGGCATTCTCCGGAGGCTGGTGGGCGCGCGGGCTGGCGCGCGCTCTTCCCATCTCCCTCCCTGTGCGCCCGCCCGGAACATTCAAAGTAAGAGAGAAGGCGAAGGGTTTTCTTATTTTGAATGTTCCGGGCGGGTGGGCTGGCAGGGAGATTTGGGGAGCGCGCGCTGGCTGCCCCCGAACACCTGGCCGCTGGCCCGCCCGCTCACCGCCCACCTGCCGCCTGCCCACCTGCCGCCTGCCCACCGCCCACCGCTTGCGGCGGGCCGGCAGCGAGCAGCAAGCGGGCTCCAAAAGTCGGCTGGGATACAAAAGTCGGCTGGGATACCGGGAGGCGGAGCGTGGCCGGGCGCCGTGTCTTCACCTCCGCGCGCCGCCTCCGCCCGGCCGAAAACAAAACGGCTCCAAAAGTCGGCCGGGCTCCTGGAAGGCGGTGCGCGGCTACTTCCTCTTCACTGCAGAGCCGCACGGAGGCGAAGACACGGCGCCCGGCCACACTCTGCCTCCCAGGAGCCCGGCTGACTTTTGGAGCCGTTTTGTTTTCAGCCGGGCGGAGGCGGCACGCGGAGGCGAAGACACGGCGCCCGGCCAAAAGTCAGCCGGGCTCCCGGGAGGTGGTGCGCGGCTGCTTCCTCTTCGCTGCATAGCCGCCGGGCAGAGGCGAAGACAACGGCGCCCTCCACTCTCTCTCCATCTCTCTCTCTTTCTCTCTCTCTTTCTCTCTGTTGCCGGCATGGTGAACGAGAGAGAAAGAGAGAGAGAGAGAAAGGAGGGGAGAGAGAATGAGAAAGAAAGCGAGAAAGAAAGCAAGAGAGAGAGAAAGAGAGGGGGGAAGGAGGGGAAGGGAAAGACATAGAGGGAGGGAAGGAGGGAGAGAGAAAGAGAAAAAAAGAGAGGAAGGAAGGAAGAGAGGAAGGAAGAGGGATGGAGAGAGAGAGGGATTGAAAGATGAAGGAAGGGAGAGAGAAAGGGGGAGGGAGAGATAGAAAGGAGGGAGAAGGGGGTAGTTAGGGAGAGGGAAAAGGAAGGGCTTGGAGAAAGGCAGGGGGAAAGAAAGATAGAAAGAAAAGAGGGAGGGAGAGATAGAAAGGAAAGAGGGAGGGAGGAAAGAGGGAGGGAGAGATAGAAAGGAAAGAGGGAGGGAGAGATAGAAAGGAAAGAGGGAGGGAGAGATAGAAAGGAAAGTGGGAGGGAGGAAAGAGGGAGGAAGACATAGAAAGGATAGAATTATGGATGCAAGAACTTGCTCCTGTGTGATAGCGCACGCCCACACTTACTTACTTACTTACTTACTTACTTACTTACTTACTTACTTACTTACTTTATTTATTTATTTATTTATTTATTTATTTATTTATTTATTTATTTATTTATTTATTTATTCATACTTATATGCTGCCCAGTGCCAAAGGGACTGCCGCTCAGACACTATACTTTTCTGCTCACCCTGAAAAAAAATTAGAGGGAACACTGGCTCCCACCCTCCTTGCCTTTCGTAAGCTTCTTAACATCCACCTCTGCCGCCAGGCATGGGGGAACTGAGATACTCTTTCCCCTTAGGCCTTTACAATTTTATGCATGGTATATCTGTATGTATGTTTGGTTTTACAATAAGGGTTTTAAACTGTTTTAATATTGGATTGTCATATGCTATTTTACTACTGTTGTTAGCCGCCCCGAGTCTACGGAGAGGGGCGGCATACAAATCCAATCCAATCCAATCCAATCAAATCAAAGGTTGCCTTTTATCTTGACCCTGGCCTTGACCTTCCCTTGCTCTTGGCCATGTTCAAGATATGTGGGAATGCTCAGCCCCAGCTCATTGCCTGAGCCCCAAGGGCACCCCCTCCCCAGCACTCAGGCTAGGTAATCCCGGAGCCAGTGAATGGCTACCAAAATTTTTACTACCACACTGTGGTTATGCAGGATGCTCTGCATTTTCTTTCAACATCTTTCAGTGCAAACTGGGTGCTCTGGGGTGGATCTCCCTTTCCCCCCACATCCTGGCATTAGCCCACCCGTGCCCGGAGCTTATGGTGAGGGGCAACCCATCACCTTCCAAAAGGTGCCCTAAAGGAGATCACACAGTTGCTGTTAGCCCCCTTTTTCCACCCCATACAGCTGCAGCAGCGGGCTGGCTTTTACTTCTAATGTGGATGTAGGTACTTCAGATTCAGACACACACATAGGTTTCCATGTGTGTATTTTAGAATACAATAGAATAGAATTTTATTGGTCAACTGTGATTGGACACACAAGGAATTTGTCTTGGTGCATATGTTCTCAGCGTACATAAAAGAAAAAGATACATTTGTCAAGAATCATGTGGTACAACACTTAATGATTGTCATAGGGGTCAAATAAGCAATGAAAAACAATCAATATTAATAAAAATCTTAGGATACAAGCAACAAGTTACAGTCATACAGTCCTAAGTGGGAGGAAAAGGATGATAGGAATGATGAGAAAAAACTAGTAGTAATAGAAGTGCAGATTTAGTAAAAAGTCTGACAGTGTTGAGGGAATTATTTGTTTAGTAGAGTGATGGCATTTGGGAAAAAATGCCATCACTCTACTAATCACTTTAGTAAACATGGGAACTCATATAGCACCGTTGACAACTCCTCACACCATCTCCATCTTTTCCTGAGATCGAAGTCACAGCAAAAGATGGTTGACAGGAGTAACAGCTGCCCCCATCCTTTGGCTCCAAAGTATCTTTCCACCTGAATCTGAAGCACTACAGAATCCTGTGTTCTAATATAAGTGTCTGAGTTTTTTGTTTATTCAAGAAGATTGGTCTTTTTCATGCATTTAGAATATTCTTTTCAGGTTCATGTGGAAGCCTAGAGAGTTGAACTGCTTTAATAACTAGCAGAAAGGTCCATGACTGTGCTTGCAGAACATCTAAAACACGTCTTGTAATCATTTTCTGAAACCTGCCGAGTCTTAATAGTCATTTAAAGAAAAACATAAAAGCCATTAAACTGTATTGCTAAGAATAGTGTCTGATTATGGGCATCTTAAAGAACAAAATATGGAAGTGTATATCTTGAAATTACCTGTGCATAGCTCTCCTGGACACTGGAGGACAATTAGAAGCAGTTCCTGGCTCCAGCTTTAGTAGTCTGAAACTGCAGCATCTGGAATTGCCTTAATTACTGATCTAGTTCACTGGAAATGAGATGACAAAACCACATCAATATGTTTTTTGAAAGCTCTTCTTCACTGAAGTGTTTATTTCTAATCTAAATGTTTTGTGCGCAATCTCTGAAGAATCTTTTTAGCTTAGGTTCTACAGCAAAGCCCACAAGATCATATGCTGCAACGTCCTACCGGCTAATGACTACTTCAGCTTCAACCGCAACAACACAAGAGCACGCAACAGATTCAAACTTCATATTAACCGCTCCAAACTTGACTGTAAAAAATATGACTTTAACAATCGAGTTGTCGAAGCGTGGAACTCATTACCGGACTCAATAGTGTCAACCCCTAACCCCCAACATTTCTCCCTTAGACTATCCATGATTGACCTCTCCAGGTTCCTAAGAGGTCAGTAAGGGGCGTACATAAGTGCACTAGTGTGCCTTTCGTCCCCTGTCCAATTGTCTTTCCTTTATCTCATATATCATATATATTTTCTTCCTTTCATATATCTTCCCCTCTATTTTTACATATTATCTTTTTATATATTACTTCATGTCTATTCTCTTCCATATGTATTGTGTATTGGACAAATGAATAAATAAATAAATAAAATAAAAAAGCCCCAACAGTAGCTTAAGTCCTAAGGAGCAGGAGGTTCTTTATGAACAGTTACCATTTAAGTATTTGTATAGTGAACGAGACTCTGGCTCCACCCCGTCCCGTTTAGTGCCTTGATTTATGATTTTAAAATTGAAATCACCAGAGAGAAAAACCAACAGGTAAACAAGTAGAAAACAACTGCACTGATGTGAGCAAGGATATTCTTTCAAAATGTTGAGATTTGGGAACTAAGATGTTCTAAAAACCACAGTGATGGCAGAGAGAAAGCACCCTTATCCCCTCTGTCCCCGTAGCTGGGAGAAGAAAAGCAGCTAGGGTAGAATAGAATAGAATAGAATAGAATAGAATAGAATTTTATTGGCCAAGTGTGATTGGACACACAAGGAATTTGTCTTGGTGCATATGCTCTCAGCGTACATAAAATAAAAGATACATTTGTCAAGAATCATATGGTACAACACTTAATGATTGTCATAGGGGTCAAATAAGCAATGAAGAAGCAATATTAATAAAAATCTTAGGATATAAGCAACAGGTTACAGTCATACAGTCAACATGGGATGAAATGGGTGAAAGGAATGATGAGAAAAACTAGTAGAATAGAAGTGCAGATTTAGTAGAAAGTCTGACAGTGTTGAGGGAATTATTTGTTTAGTAGAGTGATGGCGTTCGGGGAAAAACTGTTCTTGTGTCTAGTTGTCTTGGTGTGCAGTGCTCTGTAGCGACGTTTTGAGGGTAGGAGTTGAAACAATTTGTGACCAGGATGTGAGGGGTCAGTGAATATTTTCCCCGCCCTCTTTTTGACTCGTGCAGTATACAGGTCCTCAATGGAAGGCAGGTTGGCAGCAATTGTTTTTTCTGCAGTTCTGATTATCCTCTGAAGTCTGTGTCGGTCCTGTTGGGTTGCAGCACCAAAGAATGAAAAGGAAATAAAATGAGATGAAATAGTTTTGAAGCAGATTGAAGCCAGAAAGCAACAACTGAATGCTGATGTCTGAAGCATTTTAGCATCCTAGTTATTTATTTTGGGAATGGTGTATTTGGATATAGAGCTCTCCCAGTAATCAATTTGTACATTTTAAAGAAAAGTTACCTTACACACAAAGACCTTTCTCTAAAGAAAGGAAATAATCAAAGTTGTATTGATTGTGTTCATACAAGATATTTAACCTAGTCAGTTCCAAATCTAACAGGCATTTATAGATCTTGCTAAATTTGGTTATTTTAATCCAGGCTTACAGATATGTGTGTGTGGGGGGGGGGGGAGTTGCTTATTGCTTGAATCCAAATCAACAGAGCTATTATTCAATTGATTATGCACTCAAAATACAAATATTCTTGTGGCATTCAATGTATGCCCAAAAACCACCTTCTTTGATTTTTATTTCATTTAAAATTGGGTAGAGTTAATCATAATAATTATTTCCTGTCTTGTTTTCTAAAGAGATACTAATTTTTTGTTAGCAGCATTGTGCATTTTCTCCTGCTGTTAATAATTACATGATAAAAGGATCCTTTTGATTTAGGGACATATTGCATTGCTGTGGTGAGAAAGACTTCTTTCCTAAGGAAAAACAATTAATTCAGTTCAAACAATTATCACCTTTTACTCCAGGTCTCTAAAATGCATTCCAATGCCCACCTAGCCATGATCAACAAAAAGAACTACTGTATATTGCTATTCGGTTTTTTTGTTGTGCTAAATAATTTCTTCAACAGGAGTTCTTATATGTTTAATTTATTTATTTATTTTATTTTATTTATTAAATGTGTATGCCGCCCCTCTCCGTAGACTCGGGGCGGCTCACAGCAGTGATAGAAACAATATACAATACAAATCTAATAATACGAAGTTAAAAACCCATAATTTTTAAAAAATGCACACAACACACCATACATAAATTATATAGGCCTGGGGAAGAAATTTCAATTCCCCCATGCCTGACAGCAGAGGTGGGTTTTGAGAAGTTTACGAAAGGTAAGGAGGGTGGGGGCAATTCTGATTTCTGGGGGGAGTTGGTTCCAGAGGGCTGGGGCCGCCACAGAGAAGGCCTTATAGGTCTTTCCAAATGATGGGATCACCTTTTAACTCTAAAATATATAGATTAAAATGTATCTCTTAAAATAAAAGATGCAGTTGACAGAAAAAGCAAAACAGAGGCAGTTTGGTCTAATGGACAAAGGACAACAATAGAGTGAATACAATTACTAATCCAGGAAAAAAGGTCTCCGTTCTATAAAAGTCTGAGCTGCACTGAACAACAAAATACCTTAAGAGAAAATGCACACAATACTTTGCTTTGCAAATGGCACAAGGAAAAACGATGTACAATTGTGAAGCCATGCATCCACAAACAGATAAAGTGGTTGAAGTACTAGCTATGCAGCTGGAAATTTTCTGAAGGTAATTGGTTTATCTTTCATTTGACCATAAATCCAATTTGCCTCTTTGACTTCCTGTATTGATACAAATGGAGTAAATCAGTATATGGCTTAGGCAGTCATGTCTAGGCAAGCATTTTTCATTCCTGTTTTATCAATTAAATGAGTGGCAATTGCATTACCGACGACTCTGCTCCCAGTGCCCATAAATATTCTTAATGCTTCTGTCTAGCAAAACTCGGAGTGACATAGACAGCTGTACTCGTGACTCCTTCCTTTTTATTCTTTGACATATGGGTCAGACTGTTGTAATTTGTGTTTGCTGCTTGGAATGGAGAAATATCAAAAGGGCATCTCTTTGTCTTCATTCCCTTGCTTGCATGGGGACATATTGTCTGACTTTAGATGTCAACAGATTTAGCTGGAAGCACCATTTTATATTAGCAAGGAAAAACATTCTGAGGCAGCTGACTATGATGCGCAGGATGTATTTTTTTAAACTTTCCTCTGATTGGAGAGTAGAATAATAAGGACCTGAGCTACAAAGTGGCCTCATTTCTTTTTATAAGTATTTTAAGTACACACAAACAGAAAATGATAAATTAGAAATGATGTAATGACTCCCTCGCAGAGATTCATAAAATCTAAAGCTGCTTTTAGCTTTTGAGGCTCCTAGCCATAAATGATGGCATCTGAAAATAAAATCTCCCCAATCTATTAGTAAGAAATGACTTAGATATTTTTAAGTAGAACAAGCCAATGTTTAAATCTTTTTAAAGGCATTGATAAAAGAGACGTTCTTCTGTCTCTCTCTCTCCCCCCAAAAAAAAAATTTGGCAGGACATATAGGCTATGGCAGTTTTTGTTTTTTTAAAAAAATCTCATAATGTTTGTTAAAAATTTTGTTACATTTTATAATTTAGTGTTTGAATTTATTTAGCCACTGTTCCCATAAATGACTGGATGGCTCACAAGTAATTAAAACAATTTTTTTTTAAAAAAGATTACTGTACATCAATTTAAAAATAAGAAAAAAAACCAATACAAGAGTATATTAAAAATATTTATGAAGTAGATAAGAATCACAGCCAAGATATTCCCACTCACTACAAAACAATCATTACAGATATTTCAACATTTCCACCTTGGTGTCATGTTCCTAGGCACATTGGCGAAACCATCTCTTCACAACCTTGTGAAAAGCCACCAGAATCTGTGGCAATCTGATCTCTGGGGAGTTGAGGGGCCATGGCAGAAAAGGCTCTTCCTGGTTTCCATCCATGACTCACAGGATCTGATGGGATGGGTAGACATAATGTAATGTCACTTTGACTGAGAGCTTTCTACAGCTGCTATGAGCTGAAGCTCCTTTACTTCTCAATTAATTTTTAGTGCCAACAAGGTTGGAACACAGGTGCTCTTTTGGGGAGCTGGGGAGCTTTATAATTTTGATAAACAGACAAACAAATAGATAAACAAACAAACAGTGAGACTGAGCAAGTCTAGGTTCAGGTGGCCCATCTGTTTGCTGCTCTTTTTTTCTCTCTCTCTAGAATTGTTGCAAGTGCAAGATTGGATTTAATGGACTTTTATTTATGACTGAACCAGATGGAAATAATATAACACCAATTAGAATTGGTGTCATCTATGGTGGTTATGTCCAGAGACAAGAAAATATTGGAAAAAATAAATAGATAACTGGTTGTGTCAAATAATAAATACAAAAATGGAATATACACCAGAGTTTTTTCTACTGGGTATTATGAGAGGGACTTATCCTAAAAATGTAAAATATTTAACCTTGCATATAATAACAGCAGCAAGGATTGTATTTGCACAGAACTGGAAAAACCCGCAAATACCTGAAGACAACGAGATCATTAAGAAAATATACGACTGCGCAGAGATGGACAGATTGACAATGGAACTCAATAATCGAAAAGAATCGGACTACTATGAAATCTGGACAAAATGGTACCAATGCACAAAAAAAAAAAGAAACCCAAACTAAACATTGAAACAAAACATCAAGAAATCTAAAAGCAATCAAAAGATAATGTTGATAGGAATGTATATATGATGTAGATTCATCTGTAAATACGATCATGTATTGTTTTTTTTTAAATGGAAAAATTTAATAAATACATTTAAAAAAAAGAATTGGTGTCATGATGTATGACTTTTGATTTTGGAAATTTAAAATTTTGGTGGACTACAGGCATTGTTTTAAAACCCTGCTGTTCTGTTCGGGTCTGTGAGACCCGAAATCAAAGTTTGAGACCCTGTAAAAAATTTTCCCTGCATATCTGAAACTTGAAATTTCATGACTTTTCATCATTTCAGGGGTTCTCTCTATGAGAATTTTTTTGGGGGGGTGGGAGGTTTCTTTCTTGCTGAAAAAAAAACACTCCCTAATGTTATGTTCCCGGGTCACCCTGACCCGGACCGAAAACTCTTCATTTGCAGTGCTTATGTTTGGTCTTTTTGAAAGCTTTTTTCACTTGGAAAGTAGTCTGAACATTTCTTCACACAATGGAATGAAAATTGAACTGAAAAAATTAATCCTTATTGGTTTATTTTGCCCATAAATGTGCCTCCCCCCCGTTTTTGTGAAAGTTTTTTCAATTTATGGACAGTTTTGCTTGCAAAATGCAGTCTATTTTACTGGAGTTGGTGTGGGAATGGTACCTTGAACATTTCTGAATATAAGAAAAATATAAAGGAACTGAAAAAAATGATTCTTACTGGTTTTTTAACATCAGAAATAAGGCCTCCCCCCCCCCCTCGGCTGCTTGAAACCATTTTCACTTCTTATTTTTTAATGCTCCAAATCCGAAATATTCTTTAAAATCTTAGGCATTCATTTACTCAATTTAACAATGCTGATCATAAAAAATTTTTTTTGGGGTGGTGGCTAATTGTTTTCTGGGCAAAAAAAAATCATCACTTCAAATCTGTTTCTGTTCGTATGTGACCGGACCAAAAAGAATTTTTTTAGGTACTTGAATTTGATCTTTTTGAAAACTTTTTCAACTGGAAAACTAGTTTGAACATTTATGAACATAATGATATGAAAATTGAACTGGAAAAATTGAGACTTATATTTTTATTTTGATCAAAAAGCCCCTCCCCCCATCCTTTCTGAATTTCGTGTCAATTTCTATTTTTTAAGGCTACAAATCCCTAAGGAATTTTCCCCCAAAAGGTTTGATATACTAAATTGAACATTTCTGAATATAAGAAAAATATAAATGAACTGAAAAAAATGGTTCTTATTGGTTTATTTTTGCCACAAAAGGGACACCCCCCCCCGGCCTTGCTGTGTGCCATTATTGTCACTGTTTATACATATTTGTCTAGAAATATTTGGAATATCCTTTTGAAAATCAACCACATTGTAGCCAGATAACTAATTTTATGAAAGAAATCCATTTTACTAAAAAAAAGTATGTAAGTTTGAAATTAACAGCATAATTTTTATATAAATTGAAATAACTTTATATGCAAAATAAACCAATATGCATCAATTTTTCCACTTCAATTTTCATATCATTATGTTCAGAAATGTTCAAGCTACAAATCCCACACCAACTTTAGTAAAATAGAATGGATTTTGCAAGCAAAACTATCCATAAATTGAAAAAACTTTCACAAAAACGGGGGGGGAGGCACATTTATGTGCAAAATAAACCAATAAGGATTAATTTTTTCAGTTCAATTTTCATTCCATTGTGTGCAGAAATGTTCAAGCTACCAATCCCACACCAACTTTAGTAAAATAGAATGGATTTTGCAAGCAAAACTATCCATAAATTGAAAAAACTTTCACAAAAACGGGGGGGGAGGCACATTTATGTGCAAAATAAACCAATAAGGATTAATTTTTTCAGTTCAATTTTCATTCCATTGTGTGCAGAAATGTTCAAACATGTTTCCAGGTGAAACAAGCTTTCAAAAAGACCAAATATAAGCACTGCAAATGAAGAGTTTTCGGTCCGGGTCAGGGTGACCCGGGAACATAACATTAGGAACTTTTATCGAACAGAACACTTAAGAACTTTTGAATAAACATTTTGCTCTCAGGAAGCCACACTGCTCTATTATTTAATTGTTTATTTATTATTGTAATTAAATACTGCCCATCCTGGACTCTATATGAAGCTAAATTCTTGCTATACTAATGTAGTAGTTCCTAGGAACATTGTTTAACATTGAATTACATCAGCCTATTGTTATAAAAGCTGTGATGATATGGTGAGTGCTCCTTGCTCACCTCAGATCATGTCAGATTCTGAGGAGGATGAGCCAGGCCAGGGGGATTGCCAGAGGAAGCAGACAGCAAGAGTGAGGCAGAAAGTGACTTGAGTGAGCCTGAGGAACCACTAGAGGGGGCTGCTGTGACATTGGGGGAGTGGTCCCAGTCAGACAGTGAGGAAGACATGAGAGTGGAAAGCAACTGGATCAACCCTCACTACAGAAGAATGCTTAGAAGGCGAAAAGAGTCACAGAGTAAAAGCTATTAATTTGCAGGCTTAGCTCTTTGAAGTGCGATGTCACTTCCAGGCAGTATAAAGGAATGGGATTGTGGGAAGTGGGGCATGTAGACTCAACGCCATTCTTTGGAAGAGACATGAAACTGAGGGTGTGCTGAAACAAAGATTTAAAACTGTTGAATCCTATGTAAATAGTTGGTTCCTATGCAAACTGCTATCTCTAGGCAGAAAATGTAAAAAATAGAAGTCGCGCCTGATTGGCTCAGACGCTGACAGTTCTCTTTTGGCGGGAGCCGCAAAAGTATAAAAGAGCGGCTGCTCTCCATGTAAGACCAGACGTGTTCCCGCTGATTGTCACTTGTCTTTAAGAGCTGAATAAAGGAACCGTCTGGTTTAAGCCTTGTCTCTGGACTCTTCACTGGCGACAACGGACGGAAGAACCACGCGTGCAAGATGAACAACCTTCAAAACCATGATTTCTGCTTCAGAAATACAACCCTTGTTGGACACTGTGCTAGGGAAAACTTTGGTGAGTAGACCTATGTTTAAGTAAATGAATTGGGCTTTATCTCAGGAATGCAGATAAAAAATGAGTTTCTGGCGCTCTTCCTAGACATAGATTACAGCTAGCTCTACAGAGATAAATAACTGCTTCTGTGTTGTTTTAACCCTGTGTTTCATTCATGTATGCTTGATTTTGAATAAAGAGTGGGATTTTATTATAAATATTTCTGAGGTTGGAATTCGTGTGGGAGGCCTGCGTACAGAACAGATGGTAGTTGTGTTTATTTGAGAGTCATTTTCACTGATAACAGAGGATCTAACTTTCCATTGACATATGCTTTAGAACTTAGATCTTTCATTTTATAATTAGGTTTATACCTCATATTTATTTTGTGTAACTCCAAGCAGTGTACCTAATGCTTTTACCTCCCATTTTTGGCCTAACAATACTGTGAAGTGGCTTGGACAGTGACAAAGTGACTGGCTGAAAGAAATCCAGCTGGCTTTCATCTTTAAGAGAGAACTCACAGTCTCTGGTCCAGGAACACTTCGTCAGTACATCAAACTGGTTGTTAGATGTAACTCTTGAAGGTAAATGATTGAGAGCAATAATGTTTTGTTGTGTCCAGAGGACAGTTAGGCCTTGTACCCGCCCCACATTCCTTGGGCGGGAAAATACTGCAAGGTGATTGGTTGGCTCAGCCTGGCAGCCTGGCTTATATATAGCTGCCAGGCACGGCCATGTTTGTCTTGTTCTGTTCTGTAACCTGTTACCTCTTGTTCAATAAAGAATCGTTCTTACCCATTGATTGCAGTCCTTCATTCCAGTAAGGATCTAACATGTTTGAATGTGTAAAACAAAAGAAAGTAATTTTTTTTAAAAAAGATTTTACTAAAATACTGAAATATATTGTTACTGCTATTTACTGGTGTATCTTGGCAGTCTATTTAATATTTAAGCTCAAATATTTTATAAAATCCACAAGCACTCAGAATTTACCATTCCTGAGTTGGGACTCAGGCATATTTTTCATTGTTTTGTTTTATTTTTTGGTTGTTCTGTTGTCAAAAAATAAAACACTTTCCTGATGAATCAAGCTGCTTAGATACTGATTACGTGAACTACTGCTGTGACTGAAAGCACAAAGATGCATCACATTTTCTGTTCTCAAAGTGTACAAGAAAAGCTGGCAAAGTAAACAACTCTTGAGTGTTTGAGATTTTTGGAACCCTCGCCAAGAAGACAGTGGCACTAACAGTGTTCTTCAGTGATTGTTCTCATCCCATTATCTTATCTTAATTATGTAGTGAAAGAATGGCAATTCTCATAGTCAGACAGACTGGTCTTCCAGTAGCAATAGTGTTTCTGTCAGATATATTTCATAAGATTTGTGTTACTGTTTCGTTCTGTAAAAATATTTCTACAGGTTCAGGTTATCTCCACTAGTTTGTTTGTTTGTTTGTTTGTTTGTTTGTTTATTTATTATTCATTCATTCATTCATTCATTCATTCATTCATTCATTCATTTATTGGATTTGTATACCGCCCCTCTCTGTAGACTCGGGGCGGCTAACAACAATGATAAAAACAGCATGTAACAATCCAATCCAATACTAAAATAACTAAAAAACCCTTATTATAAAAACCAAACATATATACAGACATACCATGTGTAAATTGTAAAGGCCTAGGGGGAAAGAATATCTCAGTTCCCCCATGCCTCACGGCAGAGGTGGGTTTTAAGAAGTTTACAAAAGGCGACGAGGGTGGGGGCAATTCTAATCTCTGGGGGGAGTTGGTTCCAAAGGGCCAGGGCCACCACAGAGAAGGCTCTTCCCCTGGGTCCCACCAATCTGCAATCTGTCTTACTGGTTCCATTAGCTCTTTTATAACCTTTTAAAATTTTCTTTTACTGAAAGAAAAGGTCCAAAGAAGCTAAAAAAATCCTTACCAAAAACTTTATAGTAATATACACAGTAGTGTGGGTCCCAAAAGCCTTTACTACTGGTTTGTGCGCACGCTTGTGTGCATGCACAGAAGTTTCCTGGGCGGGTAAACAGAGCCTCATATTGCCAGTGCTACCGGTCCTTAGAACTGGTCCAAACCAGGAGCAATCTACCGCTGAATACACAAGGAGGATATGATGTTTTCTGGAAAAGCCTTTTATAAATGAATAATGGGGGAGGGTGGGATCATTTATTTTATTTTATTTATTTATTTTGTCCAATACACAATGAGGGTTTTAGTGCATATATATCTATATACATATAGTAAAATACATGATGAAGGTTATAGAGGAGATACTCATAGAAAAATATATCTAAGAAATATAGTAATAGAACATATCAATGAAAGAATAGAAGAAGAGATATAGGAATAGAAGAAAGGTATAGGAGATATAGGAGAGCAATAGGACAGGGGATGGAAGGCACTCTAGTGCACTTGTACTCGCCCCTTACTGACCTCTTAGGAATCTGGATAGGTCAACCGTAGATAATCTAAGGATAAAGTGTTGGGGGTTTGGGGATGACACTATGGAGTCCGGTAATGAATTCTACGCTTCGACAACTTGGTTACTGAAGTCATATTTTTTACAGTCAAGTTTGGAGCGGTTAATATTAAATTTAAATCTGTTGTGTGCTCTTGTGTTGTTGTGGTTGAAGATGAAGTAGTCGCCGACAGGCAGGACGTCTTAGTTCTAAACTTTCTAGGCCCAGGATTGAAAGTCTAGTCTCATAGGGTATTCTATTTCGAATGGAGGAGTGAAGGGCTCTTCTGGTGAAGTATCTTTGGACATTTTCAAGGGTGTTAATGTCTGAGATGCGATATGGGTTCCAAACAGATGAGCTGTATTCGAGGATGGGTCTGGCAAAAGTTTTGTAAGCTCTGGTAAGTAGTGTGAGATTGCCATAGCAGAAGCTACGTAGGATTAGGTTTACAACTCTTGAAGCCTTCTTGGCTATATTGTTGCAGTGGGCTTTGGCACTTAAATCTTTTGTTATTAGTATACCAAGGTCTTTAACCGAGTGGAGATTATCTGTGATAATGTGATTATTCAGTTCGTGTTTGGAGTTCAGATTCTTCTTCCCAATGTGTAGGACAGAGCATTTGGTAGAACTAAGAACTGAGATATAAGAATTTTTTTTAAAAAAATATGTCTTAACTCTTATTAGTTATTATTGGCCTTGTATATTCTATCGTGGCTTTCCTTGATGATCTCCAGATCCATATGATTTTTAATCCCTTCCCTATCTTTTCATTATTTCTTTTGCATATCTAACTCAGGAGAGATGAGCAAAACCAAATCCTCTGTGTACTCTTAAGTTCTTGACCAACATTTATTTATTTATTAGATTTGCATGCTGCCCCTCTCCGAAGACTCGGAGCGGCTCACAACAAGAATACAAAATACAAATCCAATGATTAAAACAGGAAAACA